>NC_090995.1:4264924-4567954 GCF_041146395.1 Eulemur rufifrons | reverse complement strand
CCTGCCAGACCAAGACTTATGAACCACTGGAGAAATAACAAGAACCTAAGAGTTAAACAAAATAGATTTGAATAAAAAGAAATGCTAAATAGATATAAAGGCATATTTTAGCACTCTAAGACTTACAGATATTTCTTGTGCAAATTTATCTTAAATAACACTTCAGTTCTGGTGAGGCCGTACGCCCTCTCTGTTGATCTATTGGTACAAACTTTATAATATTTACACACAAATTTAAACCAGAGCACCAGAAAATCTGCCCCTACAAAAACAAACAAACAACAACAAAAAAACGAAATACACAAAATTTATGTCAAGGGTTAAGCACATTTGATCAGTAAGCAGGACGGGTTTATAAAACTTTAAAAGCTTAGAGATGATAAGAGAGAAATGATCAAGTGCCACAGAAAGAATCTAGCTCAGGGATAATTTTATGATTAGAAAGGGTGAGAATGAGAATTTAATTCTCTAGCAATAAAGAAAAAGAGCTGAAGGCAGAAATAGATTAGTTCAGGGATGAGACTGATCACAAAGAAAATCTGAATGAGCTAGATGGTTTGTGGCCAAATACAGGAGACAAAAATTTGGCGAAGAATCTTAAATGTTCCATCACACACACAAAATTGTTAACTACGTAAAGTGATGGATATGCTAACTGGCTTGATTACGGTAATCATGTCACATTGTATACATACATAAAAACGTTCCATTGTACTCCATCAAAATAACACAATTTTTATTTTCCAATTATACAAATTGTATACTTTATACAATTTCCATAAGGTTGGAAGTATGAAATAAGTAAAAGAAAAGGAAAAAAAGAAAAAATATTCCTAGTCAATAAAACTTCCTCATCAATATGAGCTCTGTAATTATCAAATAAGAAATAAACTTCAAGACAAATCAAATGTTAAATGATAGTGATAATGCCACTGAAAGAGATGAAAACAAATTAACTGAAGCAAATAAGAAACTTACATTACTGAAAAGGATCAGTTAGTGGTGGAGGAAGGCTCCCATCAGATCTCTTTCTCTTTCCTCTCTCTCTCTCCTCTCTCTCTCTTTCTTTCTCCCTCCCTTCCCTTCTTTTGAAAGTTCTCCTCATTTTTGTTAGGGGTAATCTGCAATTAAAAAATGGTTACTGGCAGTCTCAAAATTACACCCTCCCAGTAAGCGATACTTCTTGAGAGATCCAGAAGAAAAGTCCTGAGAAAGCAATCTATTTTATTTTATCAGAGTCATGTGTTCATCCACTATGTACAAGGTGGTGGACAGTTTTAACTGGACAGACCTGGATCACATGTTGTCCACTCTGTTTGGGGCTGTGATATTGGGGGAAACCCTGTTACCAAAGAAATTTTGTGTGTGTGAGAGAGAAAAAAGAAAGAGAGGGAGGGAGGGAGGAAAGAAGGAAGGAAGGAGGGAGGGAAGGAAGGAAGGAGGGAAGGAAGGAGGAACGGAGACAGAGAGGGGGAGAGAGATAGAGAGAGAGAGAGGGAGGGAGGGAGGGAGGGAGGGATATTGATAAAAAGGGAGGATGTGTTGAGTAGCCAAAAACAATACCTATAACAAATAATCATTCACTTATGGACCAAAAATATAATTGAAACTGTAATAGAAATAAAATATAAGCTATAAATATATTTGCAATGTTTACATATATTTAAATTTATGTGAATAATTTATAAATAAATATAATAGAAAATGTAGCAGAAAATAAAGATCTACTCCAAACAAAAAAATAAACGTGAACATAATTTAAAGCCCTCAGCCCAGGAAATTTTCTAACCTATGGCTCCATTTGTGGGGGGCTGACAGCGCTCACACATGAGAGTAACCAAACTACCCAGCTATTTAAAATGAAGGGCCCTTGGTGTAATTGGAAACCAGCAAAACTCCATAAAATGATCAATTTGGTTAACAAGTTAAATTTCTTTTTTTTTTACTTTGATCTTTTTATTAAATTTCCTGTTTTGAATAGATCTACACGGTTCAAAAACCAAAAGATCTAAACAGTTATATGATGACAAGTCTCCCTCATTTCTCGTCTTCCCCAGTTCTCAGATTTGTCCTCCCACGTTGGTATCCCCTGTTCTTAGTGTCTTATACATCTTTCTACAGTTTCTTTATGTATGTTAAAGCAAATATGAATATAGATCCTCCTCCCACATTTTACACAAAAGGTAGCATACTATATATGTTCTTCTAAACTTTTTTTAACTTAACGTATCTTGGAAGTTTTTCTATATATGATATCTAATGTGATTTCACATTTTTTATAGCTTCTTTGCATGAATGTGTATGACAATTTATTTAACTAGCTCTCAATTGAAAGATACTCTATATTTTACTGTTATAAACTGCATTGATGCAATTTACACTTTTTTATTCTTACAAACAACTCTTGTTCCTATGTCATTTTATACATCTCTAAGTGTATCTGTAGGATAAATTCCACTAATTAGAATTACTGGGTCAAAGGTTATTTGCATTTGTATTTTTGGTAGACATTGCCCAACTGACCTTCCTAAGGGTCATAGAAATGTACACTTTTACCAGCATTATATGAGATTGACTCTTTCTTAGAGTCTAATCTACTGAGTATGTATTATGCTTTTGAATTTTTTTATATTCTGAAAGGTGAAAAGTCCTATCTCAAGTTGTTTTAAATTGCATTTCTTTTATAATGAAAGAGTTTGAACATCTTTTTAGATGCTTACAAATTGGTTTTTAGTTAACTGCCTGTTGAAGCTGAAAGAAGACACATTCAGCTAATATCAATCAGGAAAATTACAGAAGACATATGACCTGCACACTTTAGATGCCAAATTATTTTTCTAGTGAATACATGCAAGGTTGTTTCAACCTATGTAATGCACTTTGAAACAGTTACTTTTCAATCCACCACTTGATTCTGAGGCAGAGGACTCTGACCTGATGACTAATCTGCTTGCTAGTCTACCAGAATATCATCCCTTTGTTTACAATATCTGATTCTTTAAAGCAAAGGCCGCTGTCTGGGCTTGGATGTCTTACCTGTAGAGAGACCTATTCTGTTATTAAGTACAGAAGTATCTAAAATACATTAGTTAAGGTAATGGTATAACCAATGAATTCTGAACCTTACTGGCTTAACAAGTTTACTTCTTATTCTTGTAAAGTGCTGTGTGGGTGATCCAAATGGTCATTCAAGATCCAGCCTCTTTCCATCATCTGGCTTCTCAGTGCTTCATTAATGTTCTCCATTGAATTCCTTTGTAACCAGTTGTACAAGGTGAAAATAGATGGACCATTCACAGGGAGGTTATTTATGGGCTAAAGCTGGAAGTGTTATATGTCATTTCTGCTCATGCTTCATTGGCCATAATTCAATCATATTTCTTCAGATAACTGTCAGGTGAAAAGAGAAACTGGTTTGGTTAATAACAGCAAGTTTGCATAAGGAGATACCAAAACTTTTCATAGTCACACAACGAAACCACAGTCACCTTCCTTTTAAAAACAACACAAAACCTTAATTCATGCACTACTTGCACATGAAGTAGCTTAATGGGTCATTTTATTATAGGTATAAAGGAAAAAATGAATATTTGCACATAATCGGAAAAGCTGGACATGAAAAATATTGATGGATCAGTACAACATTGTTTTAGTTGTATTAATACTGGAACTAAAAAAGGCAACTGTTTAGTATTTTTACACATTTTTTTGGTCAAAGTTGTAGAAAGTAGCCATCTTTTCAACCTTTCTAATTTGAAGCACTTGCTGAGTCCTGCATAATACATTCTCAGAGTATGGTTAAATCATTGTCTCCGTGAAATCTCTGGTTCTAAACTTTTGAAAAATAGGGAATCTTCTCATTTTCCTAGAGTTAACTGCCTTGGACTAATCTCCACAGACATGGTTAGGAATGCAATTGGGGTATACGTGGGATTCCCCTGAGCAACCAAACTTAATCATTATTTTTATTGGTTACGGTATCCCTGTGAATTCTGTGTTACTAAAGCCAAAGTTTCACACCATCAATTTAATTTTATGAATTGTTTGATTTCCTTATTATCAATAACATGGCATTTAGTTTGACTATCTGGTTTTTTTTTTTTTACTTTTAGTTTGGCTCTCTGAGTTTTCTTTGTCTCAACTTGTTTCATTTTCAAAATTGTTTGCTCTTCTTTCATAGAGGAAATATCTTTTTGAAACTTGCAAAGATTCTAAGCATATATTTTCTAACAATTTCTTGCTTCTTGTAGTAAGTTTGTTTCATAGGAAGATGAATTTTCTAAGACCCATTTTATTCAGAATGTTTATAATACAGAATTTCTTCATTTTCCCATGTTGTTTGACTTTATTTATATATTTATAATTTTTACCTATTTTTCTAAAGACATATATGTATGTACACACACATATATATATAGCCTCTTCTATTTTACTGTTTTATATTTTTCCACTTTTGCCTTTTATAGTTCTCTCAAAGTTATTGTTTTAATATTATAGAAAGGTTAGTATTTTGAAGACAGAATATTTCTGCTCCAAAAAATGTCAAAATAATTGTGCTTCATATGCAATGTTCACATATGATATTCTCAACTTTGTTTATTTGCTTTTAAGTGACAAAAAGTTTGTATTGTTTTCTTATGGTAGCAGTATGAAACTTTATGTGCATGTTTTTCCAACTAGTTCTGGTCTAAAAAATTTTGAAATAACTTAAAATTATAGACATAAGAATTATTCTGTTGAATAATTAAAACATTGTCTTAAGAATTGATTGGCAACTCTCTCCCACATTCTGCATTTTCATTTTTCCATTCTTCTTTCATGAACAGATTTGTATATTATATAATATAGAGGAATAGCATTAAGAGGAAAACAATAAAATCATCCCATAAAGTTTTTTTTTAAAGAATACACACAAGGGTGTTGCAACAGATGTAATCAACTTCAAATACTTTTGGTTGTCTGAATTTTCTGCAACTGGAACTATATTTTATATGGTTTATATGACATATATAAAGGTAACTTGTGAAAGAAATACAGGGATATTAGAAATCTTGAGGATCAGAATTAAATCACATAAATACCTAAAGGAAAATTCAGGTTCCAGGACACCATCCAAGAGTACAGACCATACTAAGTAGGGAGTTGTTAGATATTGGCAAGTTGCATTATTTTATCAACTCATTTGATGTTTTTGAAGCAGACCCTGTGTTTAAGAACAACTGATGTAGAACACAAACTGCTTCATTTTACAGCCATAGAGCAAAGAACAAGGTGATTAAGTGATTTACTTAGGGTTCTATAGCTAGGCCATGAGTTCAGTCTCCTCTCCATCAACTACCTGTTCTGTGATGTTTTTGCTATTCAATTCAATTCAATTCAATTCAATTCATCCAATCCATTGGAAGAGCAAATAGTTGTTGAGTATTTATTCTGGGTTTTACTGTTCCAAATTTGATTAATGTTAGATATGTTAATGGAGATATTTTAAATTAAGTTTTCTTAAATCAGAATACATTGAAAAATTTCAGGAGTACTTGACTCTTTGAAATTATGTTAAATTTAGATTATTTACATAAATCTACTTTTAGTGAAGTTTCCATAGCTTTTATCAAAATTCCAAAGGGGCTATGCTCCTCCCCAAACATTAAGAACCATTGATATAAATCCTTATCTTTGACTGATTTGTTTTTCAAGACCATGCTAGAAGTGGAGCATTAACCTCAAAAGTTTTAGGATTTAATATTTAAGTTTATTCTTCTTCCTCCAATATGTAGGCTATTGAAGAGAATTCAGCATATTGCCACAATTTAATCACTTTTTCCTTGCTCTCCTATTTGCACATAAATTCATCCAAAGTAAAACATACTGAATATTCCTTTTTGATTTTTAGTCTGTACTTTTAGCATTTCAGAGAAATGAAGAGTAAGAAAATAAGTCAAGTAGATACACATACACATAATAACATCATTTACTTTGTTTCAGCATGCCTAGTATTTGGAAAGTAATTGTATTCTCTGGTTAGAGAATGAGACTCTACAGTAAAAAAGAAAGGCTTTTCATCAGATGTCTTTATTCAGCATCAGACGTTATATGGAAGCATCAGTAGTATATGTTTAGAAAGAATGCAATGAATATATATACCGCTTTTTTCAAGAAAAAAATAGGATTAAACATCTTGTATGAACAGATTTTTCTATCTCTAGATGTTAGAAGAGCAATTATGTTTCTTTGAGCAGCTGATGGAGGACATCATCAAAATGGAAGTGCTTCTTCGTGAGAGAACTGTCAGCTTACCTTTATATTAACAGATAATACCTTTGGAATATATCTGTGGAGAAAGAAAAGCTGTTTCAGTAAGTATTACCTCTATTGTACTTCCCCATCTAAGCCAAAATATTCTTTTAGATTTCTTCTCTAGTTACATTACCTCAAATAAAAAGGATAAAAATATTTCAGGAAATGCCCTTTTTTAAAACCAAATTAACTAAGTATCATTGACATCAAGTAGTTCATGTTATGTTATAAACCTGGCTTTAGATTGTCCTAATGACTCTGCAGGAGATTTGACTAGTTAAAAGTGTATAAATTACATGTTATATGAGCAATTGTTTGGATGTTATATCATAATAATAGTGAATCTAATAAGATGAAGTGTCAACTGCCAGAAAAAAAAGTAATAGAAACCAAATGAGTTGCTAAAACTTTCACAACATAATTTCATACATTGGCCGGGCGCGGTGGCTCACGCCTGTAATCCTAGCACTCTGGGAGGCCGAGGCGGGTGGATCGCTCGAGGTCACGAGTTCGAGACCAGCCTAAGCAAGAGTGAGACCCCGTCTCTACTAAAAATAGAAAGAAATTATATGGACAACTAAAAAAAAAATATATATACAAAAAATTAGCCGGGCATGGTGGCGCTTGCCTGTGGTCCCAGCTACTCGGGAAGCTGAGGCAGGAGGATCGCTTAAGCCCAGGAGTTTGAGGTTGCTGTGAGCTAGACTGACGCCACGGCACTCACTCTAGCCCGGGCAACAGAGTGAGACTCTGTCTCAAAAAAAAAAAAAAAAAAAAAAAAAATTTCATACATTGATTTTTCTACTGATAAATATTTTGAGAATGAAGCCCTTTTATTATAAAATTAGTTATAACATGAACTTGTAACATATAAGAGGCTCTACAAGATCTTATCTTAGGTGAAATATCAATTTTTCACTAAGCTTCACGTATGTGAAACCACATATAACAAAAATATTTTATGTTGGATTTCCATTATGACCAGAAACAGTTGAATAAAACATGGCTTGACCCAAAGTAAACTTGGGAAATCCAGAGAATTTGTTCTGGTGACATCACCCTTACTATTTGACATACTTTTCTTATTCATATGGTGACTCCCCATTTTTAATCATCCAACACTCTTCTGTTATCTGGCTTGTTCTCCCTTCACGCAAACATAAGTAGAGTGGATAACAGCCATTTGAACATGTTAACTCACACATTTTTTTTAGAGTTAATGTAGTAGCTCAGCCGAGCATTAAATTTCTCTCTAATTGTGGAATAAAATTATTTTTAATGAAAGTTAATTAAAGGAGGCAGCCTCCAAATAACACTATATTTACTGAATACAGAATAATTCTGAATGCAAATAAGGTAGGTTTGTGAGGGTCTTCAGTGTTAATGACAGGATGGTGCATAAACAGAAAAGATGGAATGAAATCTTTTTATCCATCCACAATGGTAAAGTTAAACAGGGGGCTAGTCCGGCTTTGTGTGATGAAGGCTTATTTCACAGAGGGTTTAGAATGTGGGTGAGCATGTTGGAACACTAAAGCATTTTTAAAGAACTTATTTTTGTGTGATACCATGTAAAAATAAATAAACTATAACCTTCAGATATTCTTTTATTTTATATGTGACAATAATAATCCTCAAAGAAATAAATGTGCAAGTAAATTTAATAAATGAATATATTTTTTAAAAAGAATATGTACTTTTAATAGAATGATGAGTAGTTATATGTCAGGACACATCATGTCTAGGAGATATTCCTTCTTAGTTGTAAATGTTCATTGAAGATACAGGATTTCAGGAAATGTTGGAAAGAAAAAAGGGAAAGAGCTTGACAAACTGTGGTAAAGACCTGCTGTCTTCACCTCTTCCCAGTGGAGTGGAGTGAGATTGGTCCCCCAGCTTAATCTCCGAGCTGATGGACTGTACTTGTGGCTACAAATCTGTTGTTCCCCAATTGCTTGAGTTGGAAGATACCACGTTTAGCTATCGGGTTGTTCCCACTGTCATTATTTGTAGTTTGCATGGAGGAGCCAGCTGCTGAGGTAATCTATTGTGATCGGGTAGGCTTTGGTCCCCCAGGTGGGGTACCTGATGCCCCAAGCTGTAGTAGGGGCCCTGTAGGTCCCAGGGGGTTGCATGGTCCCTACTCCCCTGAGATGGGGGGAGGAGCAAGCCAGATAGTGGCTGGAATGTGAGATCCTGAGTGAGGAGCTTTGCTAAGCCTCAGCAGGGCTCAGAGGTTGCTTATCCTGCTGCTAGGAGGAGCCACTGATATGGGTTTCAGGGCTATCTCTCCAAACCCAGGGAGCTGCTCCTGATTGGAGGGGCCTAATCATGTGATTGCTAGGGACCCTGGCCAGGCTTTTTCCATCCCTGTCCACTGGCCCTGTTTCTCTGAGGGGTGGAGGTGTGCCCTCCCTATTTGTTCCCTGGAAATCCACAGCACTCTCCCCTCTGATCAGTCCATGTATGGTCCCTCTTCACCCAAGACCGGCTCTTGAGCTAACCCAGTTGGTGTGTTTGACCCACTGGCGTGCAGTTCCACTGATGCTGGGGGGTGGGGGAATCTCTTATTGTGCACCCCTTTTCCACCACTAGACCCCAAGGCAATGGAGACAGGCCTTTCTATCCATGGAGGTCTCTGCCAGGGGCATGCTCCCACTGCGGGAGCAGTTGTAGTTCATGAGTCTCTTGGATCAAGCTGCAATCCCTATTGAAGTGAGTGGTGGGAGGGGCTGCTTCTCCTGCTCAGCCTGGGTGCCTGAGGCATTCAGTTGCCATGGAAACAAGGGGCTATGCTAATTCAGACCCAGAGTTGCAGCCTTCTCCACTAAGGTATTCTCCAGGGAGGGATGGGGGATGAGGCATGCTCACAGCCCTCTCTCCAGCCCTTGTGCTTCTCCCCACCCTCCCATCGGGTATGGCTATGAGGCCTCTCTTGTCACCTGAGCCTGGAACTGTGACCTCTCCTCTATGTCTCCCTGCCCTGCTACCAGGACTCAGGGAGCACCAGGTTTGACTGCCTGTCTGAGCCACCCCTGGGTGAATGCGCCAAACACCTGTGCGCAGGGAGATCAGGAAGTGCAGCTGTCCCGGCTTGGGCGGGAATGTGGCCCCTGAGTGCTTAAAAGCAGTTCTCTCAGCACAGAGTACTCCAGGGACTGCTATGGTGGGGGGAGGGCTGCAGTCTCCCTGCACTGCCCTCCTGTCTAGGGGCACTGGGTGCTGCCCACCTGTCTCAGCCTCCAGAGCTGCAGCTTCACTCTTCGAGGTAGGTTCCGCCAGGAATGTGCCCCCACTGCGAGGAGACAAGCCTCTCAGTGTGGAGCACTTTCCTGGTTGCTATGAGGAGGGGGGAGGCAGCTACAACCCGGCTTGAGCCAAAATTACATTCTGGGATGCCAGACATGGAGGAGATGCAGAGGAGGAGGCATCCAGATGCAGGAATGCTGGCTCTGTGACCCCTTGTGGCTCTCCCCGTGGGATGAGAGCCCTGTGTCCCGCTGCTGGCCTGAGGCACCCAGGTGGGTGAGGGAAGCCTCTCTTACTCTTTCTCCAGGCTCCAGGCCTCCGTGGATTTGGTTTATGCCACTGATCTCTCTTTTCTATCCTCTTCTCTCTCAGCTTCCCAGCTCCTCTTGGTGGCGTCCCCAGACTCCCCTGCTGTCTCTCCCCATGGTCCACATCTGAGCAATAATTGTTCTTTACTCTCCTCAGGCCAACCCTCTACTCTTGAGCCAAGACGGTCCAACAAGCTGTCTCTAGTTGGCCATATTGGCTACCTCTTTTGCCCACTTTTTAATGGGGTTGTTTGATTTTTTCTTGCTGATTTGCTTGAGTTCTTTATAGATTCTGGTTATTAGTGCTTTATTGGATATATAGCTTGGGAATATTTTCTCCCATTCTGTAGGTTGTCTATTTACTCGGTTAATTATTTCCTTGGCTGTGCAGAAGCTTTTTAATTTAATCAAGTCCCATTTATTTATTTTTGTTGTTGCTGTGATTGTCATTGGGGTCTTCTTCATAACTTCTTTGCCTAAGCTGATATCTAAAAGAGCTTTTCCAACATTTCATTCTAGAATTCTTATGATTTCCTGCCTTAGATTTAAGTCCTTTATCCATCTTGAATCAATTTTTGTAAGTGGTGAGAGCTACGGATCCTATTTCATTCTGCATGTGGCTATCCAATTTTCCCAGCACCATTTATTGAATAGGATTCTTTTCCCCAGTGTATATTGTTGTCTGCTTTGTCAAAGATCAGTTGGCTATATGTGGATGGTTTTATATCTGGGATTTCTGTTCTATTCCATTCATTGGAATATGTATTCTTAAGCCAAACTTGCTTGATTTTACAATTTGGCCAAAAAAGCCTAAATGCTGCAATGAGATATAATTCCGCAATAACTAAGGCATATTGTTTTTTATTTCTTTGCATTAAAAAAGATATATTAACCAAAAGGCTGTCCACCTCATTAAAGTAACTCTTCTACCTTGGTATTAAAGGCAAATTAAAAACAGACTTTATAAAAATGGAAAGGTAATGTAATGGCTATTCTTGACTATATTAGTACTTATTTCTAGAAGCATGAAGATTGTCCTCTACTATAATCTGCTAATTACTCCTTGGGGCTATATATAACCAATCTCTAGGAGCAGGATGCAGATATATTGCTTTGAACACAGAAAAAATTATCTAACAAAGGATTGTGTATGACAGTTAATTTATAAATTGACAAAATGTAGTACTAATATAATTCAGTGAGAACAGGAACACTCACCATTTAGAAGATTCTATTTTGCCTCCTGGGTGTTTTTGTTTGACTTTTTGTTCTATAGTAGGAGCGTTTTCTCTCTTAATAAGCATGGAATATGGTAGAGTTACATTGAATGTTCTCTTCAGAACAGAATGTTTTAAAAAGGGACTGAGCTGTGGAGATTCAAACAAAAGAATAACATATTTTAATTATAACATTCATAAGGTTTGAAAAATTATTTTACATTAATCAATAATGAACTCATTAATGTAAACTTACCAACATCATTCATTAATATCTTACATGTTTGGAATCTTATGGTTTACATCTACAAATGTACTTTAAAATATAAAAATATTATAAGTCATGAGCTCAACTAAAGCATGTTTAATATTTTTGCCAAAAGTCATACATATTTCAGAGACCAAAATATTTGATGAAACCTATAACTTTTTAAAAGAGAAATGTGTACATTTTTGCATATACTAATACTGTAATTTTTATTCTCAAGATAAATTTTGCTTCCAATGAAGGCAGATATTGACTTTCCAGATGTGCCTTCTCTCAACATTTAACCTTCAGCAAATATTTATTAAATGTATTTCATCTGCCCAAGACTATTTTAGTACTATGAACGTGCAGTGAAAAGATAAAGCCTATTTACACTCAACATTCAACAACAAAACATTGAGATGAAAACAGTGAGAGAGATAAAAATTTGAAACAACTCTAAAAAATAAAAGAAAAAAAAATAGACTCTAATTTCAATTGCTGTGAGAAATGTTTACTAAATCTCTTGCCAAAAGATGATGACTGAAAAACAAATTTAATGGAATATTCATTCAATAAATATGCATCTGAGTACCTCCTATATGACAGGTACCAGTCCTAACATAGCCCTATGAACATTTCTCTTTTTTTCACACTCCCTTCCCTGAGAACATAATATAATAGGATATATGAAGAAGTTAGGAACTGAGATGAGTAGTTACTAAGAACAAGACGAGAATACTGCATTCTTAGATTTATAGTTTTTCATCGCCTGTCTGCATGTAAAAGGACGAGAGTTATAGGTTTAAAGTCACCTTCATGTAGAAGGATAATTTACAGATCTAAATGTAAATTTGGACTTGGGTACTTCCAATGTCTGTAGCCTTTGAAAGGTTACCTCTCCTTTCTGAATTTTGTTTCCCTCATTTTTCATATGGACTCAATGTTATCTACCTGAAAGACAATACAGCTTAGTGGTTAAAAGCATGGACTTTTCATTGGTTGGAACTCCATCCCTGCTATCTGCTTTCTGTGTATTCTTAAGTAACTTACTTGAACCCTCTATGCTTTGAGTTTTACATTTGAAAAATGAGGATGATAAAGTAATTACTATCTTATAGTATTGTTGTGAGTATTAAATGAGTTAATATGTGTAATGCATATCAAGCTTGCCATTGTGTGTCAATTATTATCATTATTATTATCACTTTGTGTAGTGTTCCCCAAAGAGTACATATTTGCATCACATTTCTTAAAAATAAATTTTCATTCTTATAGTTAGAGAAGTTGTAAACAGGGTAGGTGTAGTTAGCCCTCAGTCCACTAGTTTGCAAAAACACTGAAAGTTCATTGGGTAGATTACTCCAGCATACCCTTAGTATAAAATTAAAAGGAATATTATTTCCATGATCAGGGAGATAGAGAGCACATCCAGGGAAGTCCACATGCCCTGCTGTTAGAAAATATCAGTTTTGTAAAAATATCCTCTTTTAAAATCATGGGCAGAAAGAAACATATCTATATAATTCCAATGAATATAATGTAGACTAAAGGAAAATAACATTAATTTGAAAATACAGACTAATGAAACGGCTCTAATATTTATTCATGATATGAACAAACATATTTCAAAGAAAATATAATAAAATTAGAAGTAAATAAAGTTTGGAGGAGAAAATTGTTCAAAAATCTAGACAGAGCCTTTTGAATAACTATTGAACTAAAGAGAAATATACACATAAATACAATCATTTAGAAAATAATACAAAAGAACAACAAATCAACATTCATAGAATTACCCCCAAGCTTTAGTCATAATCCAAAATGTTTCATGACTTAACAAAGGAAAACTGGGGACTTCCATTTATTTCCCCTTTCTTTTATTTATTATCTGAGTAGCTATCAATTGACTACTATAGGCCAGGCACCGTACTAGGATCTAATAATAAAACTGTCGACCAAAGAACAAAATCCCAGTTCTCATGGAATCTACTGCCAATAATGGGATAATCATAAAATAAATGTAAAATCAAACAGTGATAAGAATCTCAAGAAGAAGTACACAAGAACAATATAGGAGGGTTTGACCAAATAAAAGAGATCAGAGGCTTCATTAAATTTGAAGTAAGGACAGAACATAATTAGGCAATAGTAGGGAAGAGGATGGAGAGAGGTAGTCCAGGCTCAGAGATCAACATAAGCAAAGACTCTGTAGTATGTTTTGATAGCTGAAAGAAGACTGGCGTGCCTGGAGTGGCATAGAGCAATGGAGGCATCGTGAGGCCTGGTGTCAAAGAGGTAAGTAGGCCATGTTCTGGATTTTGGTCTTAATGATAAAAGTAATGAAAGGCCATTAAAGTTTATTCTCCTCCCCCGTTTGGTTTCAGTTGAGTTTTACTTCCCTTTATGCACATGTGTGCTCACAACTTAGTTCCAATTTAATAGTGAGTACATGCGGTGTTTGTTTTTCCATTCTTTAGTTACCTCACTTAAGATAATGGTCTCTAGTTCCATCCAGATTGTTGCAAAAGGCATTAAGTCATCCTACTTCATAGCTGAGTAGTATTCCATGGTCTACATATACCACATTTTGTTAATCCACTCATAACTGATGGGCACTTGGGATGATTCCGCATCTTTGCAATTGTGAATTGTGCTTCTGTCTTTTTATCTTATATGTCTTGCATTGTATATCTTTTTGAACAAAAATTTTTGCTAACTTGGTTGAAATATAGTGTCATCTAGTTCTTTTAATGAATTTGCTTTTATTATTTGTAATGGAAATAATTTTATATTTCTTTTAATTCCTAGTAGAATGGTTAAGAAGAGTATGTTTTCTTGAGCTATACTGTCTAGACTTAGAATCAAGCACTGCTGCTTAATAGTTTTGTGAATGGGGCTAGGTGCTCGGTTTCCTTTTCCATTAATGAGAATGAGTAGTTCTTAGCAGAGTGCTTGGCACACAGTAAGGGATAAATACTTGTATGATATATGTACTATTTGCTAAAAATATTTTACTACTTTTTCTGAGGATTTTAATTGATTTTATTTTTCATACCAAAGGTTTAACTTTTCATATGAGTAAGACTATTATATTTTTCCTTTGTGGTGTTCTTCCATTGCATTTATAGTTATATTATTCACACCCCGCCCCCAGAGTTTAACAAAAATCATCCCAAAAGTACATAGACATAGTAAAAATATTAGAACAAAAAATTAGCTACTTAAACTAAATAGTGGTGTTAAATTAATGAATATATAAAAAAGAAATTCGTGATCTTTTTCCATGTCATTTCAGAAGACTAGCTCATAGTTTATTCAATGCCATAAATCATGCATTCAAACGTGAAATAGGATTACCTGTAAGTTGAGAAATAGTTATAGAGTTTGTTAAAGATATTTACAATAGACTTTTAGTATCCATGCTGGTAGAGTCAAAACTCACAAATGTGTGAAGAAAAAAAATAGTTAACATTTTAGTGACATTTTTAAAAAGTTCACAACATTCAAAAGAAATACTATAGCTGAGAAATGGAAAATGACTAAGTTATCTCCAGTATCTGAAAAAGGTCACAAGAATTACATAGCCACCAGATTTAACCCCATCATCTTGGGAAGACTTAACCAGACTTATTTTGATGTTATCACAGATGGAGGATACAAGCCTGATTCACTGGTTATATTCAAAATCTTACAAAATGATCATTTTTGGTCTACATGGCAACTATAAAAGAGATTTTTCATTTCTTGAATTAAAATGTTAAAAATATATAATTTCACTTTCATGATTTTAATATTTTAAATTGGATAAAAGCATATAAATTATTAATTATATATTATCATAATCAAATACTCATCTTCCTCTATTCATATAGAAAAAAAATCCAAAGCATCATCATTCAATACTAATGGCAAAAGTAAAACAGAATAACCAGATGACGATTCACTGAAAGAAGTTTTCAACTTTAAAATAAATTACATGTATAATGAGTTCAAGAATCCATTTTCCACTCATACAGTATTCATGTTATATGAACCACAAAGCATATTAATAATAAAGTGATTTTTAAAGCCTATTAAAAAGAGACCAGTCTGTTAACTGATTATACTAAAAATGGAATTGGAAAAAAAATAATGAGAAGGCAGGCAAACAGGTTTAAAGGTTTGGACTATTTTGTTGACTGAGTCGGGAGATACATGCAAACTCAGAGTAGACTAATGCAGAATAATTCGATTGTGAGTGAGGAACACTGCCAGGAACTCAATAGTAAAGCAAAGTCATCTCATAGTTTGAATAAGAGTATGGATAATGGAGTCACTGAAAATGCTTTTGCAATTTTTAAAGCATAGGATAGGACCCCATATACTGCAATAAGAATGGAGTCTCTACAGGTAAGGCACCTGTGTGATATTCCACATATACTGTAGAGAATAAACATTGTATTATCTCTAAAAGAAGAGAGTAAGTTATGGGAAAAAGAGGCATTAACATGTTTAAATGATTTTACTACATATCCTCTTAAAGATTAATCCTCTGATTAAACTATATTTTATTAATAACAGCCTTTCATCAATTTATTATATGAATAATAAAAACTAAAAGAAAAGCTGCTATATCTAGATAAAAGTTTTTAAGACTCTAAGAGATTAGTTAATACATAAAACATTTGTCAAACTTTTTTTTTCCAATTTAATGATTTCTTCAAAAATTTGTGACTGTGACAAACTTTTATATTAAGTTTTATTAATATTTGAAAGCAATAATGGGAAGCTATTTCTTTGGGTTTTAAAAATTTATATTTATGTCCAACTAAGTTTATTTGTCTGCCGTTTAATTCATCAAGGGTAAGAACTCTCTTTTCTCATTGACCATCAGGAAGAAGAAAAACTCCAGTGACTTCTGTGCTGTCTGGAAGTGAGAACTTAATTGGAGAGGCTCCTATAATTGATGTCACCTATAATGGGAACTCCCTAGAATCATCAGTCCTCTCTCCTTTCATGCTTTATGGCATATTTCTCTCTCAAATTCCTAAACATATAACATGCACTACTATTAATAAATAAATATCTGTATCTAGCACCTTTGAGCTTTTTAGAAGGAAAGATACTTAAAGCTAGTAATGACTAGCTCAAGCAGTTTCTCTGGAGGTGGCCATTATAAACATGATTCCGAGACTACTGAATTTTTTACTCTATAAATAACTAGAGCAGCAAATCAACTCTCCTAGTTCAAATGAATCCCATTTCCTTCCCTTTAGACAAAAAAAAAAAAAATCTTCCTTGTATTAAATATCCTTATAGTAATTTGGGCTATGCAGTGGAACTGGCTGGCCAGGTTGCAGGGGTAGATGAAGAAAAAGATATATGAGAAGAGTATTTTATTTAATCAAGCTACTCTCAGGTTTCTCACAGATAACTACAAACCACAAACTCCCTTCTCTTGACCATCTAGCTTCTCTTTCCACCTAGAAACAAAAACCACAACAAACAAACCAAAACAAAAACCACATACAATCAAAGTTCGCACCTCCAAAATACTATAGTATGCTGGTCAAGCAATTGAACTAGCTGCCACTTTTCTAAGAAATATGGGTCAGAAAAACACAGGTTGGAAATACTCCCACATATCTGGAAGCATTTTTTTAATTCAGGCAAATATATATCTTCATGATATTCAGGTAGTGCTATTAAGACCCACCTGTTTATCGTTTAAAGAGAATGCTCAGTTTTCTAAAATAATAATAATTATAAAATTTTAAAAATCAAAATTAATATATTAGGAAACTGAGTTTATGTTAAAAATTTTGGATTTGGAATAATTGTGGCCATTTTCCACGTCTTTTGGCATTAAATGAACCAAAACCTGAAATGAAGTAATATTGATCAAGATAATCTATAACAGCTATAAGAAAATGTTTGGGATAGGCTTGACAGAAACATTGGGTTGTCCAGCTAGATATGGCAGTGATGCAGTGGAAGGAACCAAATATAACTGGTAGGATGTTGCTATAATTCACCAACAAAAACAGTACAGTGGGAGAACAGAATCAGGGCGGAAGATGCTAGGTTCAGTTCCAGACATTCTGAATATGAGATGTCTGAGGGAGAGCTAGGACAAGGTGACAGCAGCAGTTGTACATTTGATTCTAGAACTCAGGAAAGGTCAAATTAATTGTTTTTGTCTCATGACTGCAAGGAAGACAAAAATCAAGAGACACAAACAAGACCAAGCAGAAAGACCAAGCTCTCAAAGAGCCATAAAGGGAGTCTGAAGAAATGACACAGAAAGGCACAGACACAAAAGCTAAAACATAGAAGCAGAAATTTTTGTGTCAGAAAGTCTGAAAGGCAATTGGGAGCACATGTGCCTAAAAAAGGTTTTGTTATTCCTCAGGTCAGAGCATAGTGAGAGAATGATCTGAAAGAATTTCAAGGACCAGTAAGCAAAAGAACAAATAATTAAGGAGATTCTATTTTGAGCATGCCTCATTTCTAAGAGCTATGGATATATAAAGAAATTGAAATTAATGTGGGTAAAAAATACCCTTCTATAACAGTGGATCCTATTGGAACCACCGTATATGATGCTATGATTATAGATGCTTTATACTTATACATGTTTACATCTTATAAAGTAAAATGAAATTAAGATTCAAGACAATTATTTAGTGATTTTGGATCCCTATCTTCTCCTTGAGGAGAGAGAGAATTAACAATAAAATAAAATAAAAAGATAATGAGATAAGGGAAATATGATAGATGAATCCTTTTAATGAGAGCTGGATGATTTTAAAACATAGCTGATAGATTAAGATCTAAGGTACATTTGCTTTTCTGATTTGTACTACTTCGTCAAAGACTTTCATTAAACATTTTTTGTGATTTATAATGTGGAGAAAATTCATTATTTTGCAAAAGAGAATTTGGTATGTTATATATTAATATTTTTCCTTTATCATAGTATTTTCAATATACATTATGAAACATGTAATCTTTAATATATAGCACCCCCCCTTATCTGTGGGGGATACATCCCAAGACCCTCCAGTGGATGCTACTAAATTCTGTAGCTATTTCTATTATGCAATATACAGTAAACCTAGTATTTAATAATAGAATACCAGATTCTAAAGATTCATAGTCCATTAAATTATTTGCCTTTAGGTAATACCCTATATAAAGACTATTTTTAATCAGGGATTTTAATCAGTCTATTTTAGGTAGACCTTGAAAGTTTCATATGCTTTTCTTTTGTACAAAATAAGCTGTACTTTATACTATTTAATGGTCTGGTGTGTTTTGGTGAGGATAAGATGGTCATGCTGAGAGTACTCTGAAGTATATTTAGAATAATCTCTTTGCCCTTAACCTTAGAGCTGAAAAAAATCTCTAGACCTACATACCACCAGCAATTTAGCAAATTAGCAATGTTTTTATTCATCTTTACTTTTTCATTCTTGTTTGAACAAGTAATCATTTCCTACCCCTAGGTGTGTGTATGTGTGGTGTGTGTACACATACACATATACACACACACATAATCTTCTATGTATATCTTCCTAATAGTTTCAAAGTTTTAGTCTTTACATTTAGATATTTAACCAGTCAATATTTGTGTGTGTTTGTCTGTATGCTGTTGTAGTAGGGAAGCCATTACTTTTTATGTAGATACACAATGGTCTTAGCATCCATTCTCCAGCTATTTATAATGCCTGGTCTTTCATATATCAACTTCCCATGTATATCTAGCTTCGGATATATATATCCCAATATATCACTGGGATGCTTATCAATCAATTTAATAAATTAGTGAAAAAAAATTAGAAATTATTCCCTCCCTTTGAATCTAGAATGCCCCCAGTGACTGTTTTGACAAAATATATGGCAGAAGTAATGTTCTGAGATTTCTGAGCCCCAACATTAAGAAGGTCTGAAAGGTTCCATTTTTCAGTTCTTAGTAGCACTGAGTCGTCCCATAAAATGCCTAGCTACTCTGAAAGATAGGCCACCTGGACACCAAGAGACATTTAGTCTACATAGAAATAGCAAAAATCTCAGCTATCACAGATTTCTAACTGAACAGACGCCCACACAGTTCTAACAGAGAAATGCAGCCACAAGAATGACACTGGTAAGACTCTGAGGAAAAATAATAAAAAACCCATTTTAGCCAGGCCCAGATTGGGAAAGTATATAAAAATAAACTGGTTATTGTTATTGTTTTAAGTCACTTAGTTTTAATGTAGTTTGTAATGAGCAACAGATAATTAAATTATAAGTTGACAGATGCCTGGAAGTGGGATGCTATTGCAATCAAAACCTAGAACATGTGGTGTTGGCTTTGGAACTTGTTAATGGCAACTGGTCTACAGTTAGTTAAGGAGACGATTAGTAGAATTTTAAAGGAAGTGAGGAAACTGCTATTGCATGCGCTAGGGAAAATTGTAGAAAAAAAGGGATATACAAGTTATTATCTAGTGGCAAATTAGCAAAAATGTAGCCAGCAGTAACATGGAACATCAAAAGTATACCCAACGAACTTGCAGATCTGGCTAAGGGTTTTATACAAAATATTGTAAGCGCCAATAGTCTTATTTTAGATGCTCATAACTAAGTACATGAGAAACAAGATGCACTATAGCAGAAACTATTCAATTTTGAAGAAGAATTTTGTGAAAATATTAAAAAGCCAGTATTTGCTGAGATCAAAGATGAAATTGTTTTTCCTCCCCAGTTTCCTCCATCAAATAACAATCATAATAAAAAAAAAAAAAGTCTCATTGCAAAGATTGAATCCATAACATTTCAAAGGTAAGGATAAAATCAAAGATCTGCTATAAAACTCTTTGTTAAGAGTCAAAGGCTGCACTTTATAGAACCTTTTATCTAGACAAATGGGCTTCTATGAATCCTAAGGAATATCTATCTCAATGACTCACATTTGAGTCAAGACAAAAAGTTTTAAGAAAATCGTCCCACAGCACCCTGAATCATAGCAGAGAGGCTTATCTCAAAGATATTTGTGGACATGAATTACGTTAAATGCAGCAAATTTCTAATTTGATACATGGGAAACCCACTGGTTTTAAAAGAACTTGTATGTTTATGGGCCAAGAGACACAAACATTTTAAAATTAAAAAAAGGTGCCTTTTTACCCTCAAGTTACTTCAGGCAGATAGCAAGTTGAGAAAGCTTTCCAGCTGCATATAAATGCCTTCCTCACAGAAAATGGAGATTTACTAAGTGGGCAGAATGAAGAGCAAAAAAGAAGCAATCCCAGGAACAGAACTGCTCTAATCAAGGAACTCACAAAATTTGCCTTGCTGAATTTTAGAATCGCTATGGATTAGAGATTTCAATGTGCCGTCTGCTCTTCTCTCTTCCACTTATATATGCCTTGAGGTCATCTTGGTCTTTGTTTCCCCATTAGATGATGAATGAAGGGAGGGCAAATAAACTGTCTTTCTAGTTTGTATTTGGATGGAGAAACTCCAAGGAGCTGCATTGAGGTACCAAGCCCTGAGAGTCATCATTCATAAATTGATATGACTCACGTGATGAGATAACAGACTTCAAGCCAATGCTATAATGAGATGAGAGTTTTGGAGGAGCAGTAAGGCTTTTTTACGTAGGAAGGATTTGAATATTTATGGTCAGAGAGAAGACAGTGTGTTAGACTGTATTTTCAATGACAGCTACAACAATATTTCTCATCCCACAAGCTTTTATGCAATGTGACATTAAAAATTTACCATCATAATAATTAAATGCATAGAGTGATCCAAAATAAAGAAAATATATATGCCACATACTTATACTGGCATGCTAAATCTTAAATCATACCCACTGTTGTTAAAATAAATAAGAAAAAAGATAATGTAAAACATTTAATAAATGTTTCTAATACAGCTAACAAATGACAGTTTTTCAGTCAATCTTTATAACAAATATATAGAACACATACTTTTAGTGTTTCTTTCAGAGAACAGTTGAATATTTATAGATATTTAGTAAACATTTTAAAAGGCAAAAAATCATGATAGACCATACACTTCTACTGGATGAGTCCTTTTTGTTTTGTACATAGAATATTTCTTATTCTGTTCTTATTTTTCCTTTCCCTTATCCTATTATTGCTAGTTGTTTATTCCTGTTTTTTAAGACACCAAATTTTACTTATGCATTTCTATGTTTCTTGTCTTCTTATCTCCAGGTTTCCCAGTTTCTCATTAAGCTAAAATATGGAATAAAATCTGGTACACAAACAAAAAACATCAGTTTGTAATACTAAAATTTTAAATTGCATATTAAATATTACAAATGAAATATTAGCCTTAAAATAACTAATTTTTTGTCTATTTTTTATTGAAAAAGCTACTCTTTGTGAGTTATCTTTGTAGTATCAACTTAGTCTTTAAATTCCATAAGGCAATATCCTATCTCCTTCTTTGAGAGTGATATACTTTGCAGTTCAATTTGAAAAACTAATTTAGATCTCAAAATCTAAAAAATGCAGGTGAACACTGTATGAATTACCTGTATTTACAACACTAAAAAGAAACAATCTCTCAGCAGTAAAGCAACTAATTTTGCCAAATATTCTAAATTAAATGTTGGTGAGAGGGACATTTAGGACAAAAACAAAACATCCAGTTGAACTATAAAGTAAGCCAAATTTTAAGTTTCCATTGAATTCTAAGGAGTTTAGTAAAAAATTTAAAAAGCAGAAGTAATTTATTTTATTGAGCTTGTTCATATCTGTATATATCAATAAATAGCTATTATCCACATGAGCCTAAATACTTGCTGGGTTTTTTTCCTTAAATTTTACTATTAAGAGAAGAGAGAGAAATTGTTTTTTGTGCTTTTCAAATTTCATGTATATATTAAATATCAAAAATGATTTACACACACATCCATGTGTACATATATTGAAAAATCAGAGCAAACACAAATGTCTTTTATAAATTATAGGTGACTACCACTAATAAAAGCAAACTCTTTTACTGGTATCATTTTCTGCTTTCATTTTGTTACCCTAAGCTGGAAAAATAACTTACAAGAACCTACTTATATGCCCAAAAAGAAAGTATTTTCAATAATAATATATCGTACAGAGAACAGCAAAAACAATTTGCAATTTTTAATTTGATTTTTAACAATTACAAGTTCTTGCTTAGGTCAATATGGAGCTTTAACAGTTGAACAGAGTGTCTTTTGTATCTCTAGGCAGACAAAATAGAGCTGGCTCAAGAAAAAAAGAATTTATGAAACACCCCCTCAAGACACATGCTGAACTCAGAATTACACAGCATGCATCTAGTCTCAAAAGATTGTGATTTGCTTTTCAGTCAAATGTTTCCTGCTGCTAGAAAAAAAATGTAGGCTTTGTTTCACAAAAAGCTTTAACTTGAGAATTACTGCACTGCCATGGTTACCCAGTGAAATAGACTGCATAATCTAGAAGGTAGCAAGAAAACATTAGGTTTGGAAAATAAAATGATCTTTCTGTTGGAAAGTCATATGTGTGTCCCCTGTGTTTATGTAGGTCTCTGTACAGTTTAGCACATTCTCTCTGAAGCATCCTAACTCTGAAGGAAGTTCCCACAGAGTAATGTGTGTATCCCAGCAGTGTATGAATCATTTCTCTTATCTAATAATCTCTTACAAATATACCTTCCGTTGTTCTTTGACTTTGCTAAAAGGTGAGACTCACTATGGGGTATTCATTTTATTTGCCAAATATTTCTTCAGAAGTTGTTTGTCTTTCTGCTGTTATACTTTAGAGAGAAGTTTATGACTCCATGAGAAAAGTAATACTCATATTAAAATGCTAAGAAAAATAACTAACCAATTTTTTATGTTTAATTCCATCTTTTTTTTTAAAAAAAGCAGAAATTCCTGTTAGCATTTTACATAGCAAAAAAGAAGCATTATTTAAGATGAGATGTACAAGAAAAATAAGCATTATTTAAAATACAAATAAGTGTTCGTTTTTCACTGTAAATTAGTATAACCTCTACGGAAAACAGTATGGAGATTCCTCAAAGAACTAAAAGTAGACCTACCATTTGATCCAGCAATCCCACTATTGGGCATCCACCCAAAGGAAAAGAAATAATTATATCAAAAAGACACCTGCACCCAAAATTCACAATTGCAAAGATATGGCATCAACAGAGGTACCCATCAAGTGATGAATACATAAAGAAAATGTGGTTTATATACACCATGGAATACTACTCAGCCATAAAAACAAATGCAGCAACTTGGATGGAACTGGAGACCATTATCCTAAGTGAAGTATCTCAGGAATGGGAAAACAAATACCACATATTCTGATTTATAAATGGGAGCTAAAAGGTGAGTATATATGGTCATACAATTTGGAATAATGGACATTTGAAACTAAGAATGGGGGAGGGTGAAAGGGGGTTGAGAGAGAAAAAATTACCTATCAGGTACAATGTACACTATTCTGGTGACGGTATGCTAAAAGCCCTGACTTCATCACTGTACAATTCATCCATGTAACAAAAAACACTTGTAGCTTAGGAATCTATTGAAATTTAAAAAATAATTTGAAAAAATGAAATTAAATACAAATGAGGAAATAGTTTTGAAATTTTACTTATTTCCATTACTTCTAAAGTATTAAAGACAGTCAAAAGAGAACACAACACATGAAGACAGTATGTACAATTCTGACTACTTGCCACTTTGCCCTAAGAAAATTAATTATACAAAAGTATTGATAAACACATCCTTTACTACATGCGCAATTACAATCATTTCACTATAGTATGTAAGGGACTAGTAACTTAATAAATGTCAATTATTTAGCATTATTGGTTAAGTTACATAAACAAAATATGTAACATCAATATAAATTGTTCTAATTAAATTCTAATATAACAGGAAAAGGCAATACTTTTCTGCCTTATATGTTTTCCAAATTATTTTTCAAATTTTGAGAAATCATCTACCAATAGAAATCTCCTAATTAATAAAGGCATTTTTCTTCTTTTATTTAAAATCTTTAGTTTAAATAAACATACATTTCTGCCAGTTTCTTTCTGTTACTGTGTTAAATTAATGTGAATTATCTTATACTATATACCAAATATATAAGATAATTACTTGGAAAATATTAACATAATTAAAAAATTGTTATGCTGAGTTAGAATTTCTAGAAATTTTAGCAAGTAAGCAGTAATACTCCAAGTGTCCAGGCCATTATTTTGCCTTCTTTTTGCTATACTCTTAGAGTGTATGATATGGAATGTCTGTCAGGGAAATAATACATAAGATTTCAAAAGGAAAACACATATTAGCAAGTTATCACTATAATTGTTTTCATTCTTTCATATTCATGAATACAATCTCTTGATTTCTAAATTTTTCATTATCTGTAAGTTTTCTGTTATTTATTCCATTTGTTTTGCTGCCTCAGTGTAATTTATTGATGCTGAGGCTTAACAAATTTTAATGGTGACAGCCTTAGAACCAGTTCTGTCGACTGTATGTAGGAAGAACAGGAAGAAGCAGTTAGAGATAGCACTTACTAAGGGAGCCCTAGTGAAAGATTAAAATTCAGTAGGACCTTTTCTGTTTCCTAAAAACAAGGGCATGTGATAAGGGTATATGTTTAATAAACGAAAGAATTTCAAGAAAGAACTGCTCAATCTAGCCCTTCTGATTCCATTGTGGGTTAGGCAAACTCTCACATAACTCAGTTTTTATTTCTGAAGCAAACATGCTGACCACCTCTAATATTCAAGAGGCACAATATTGCTTAAGTGGCTAAAGTTATTTTTAAAGGTATATGTCATTTTCATGTAAGATGTTAACAGAATTTTAATAAAAAGTCCATATACCTCAATTTTTATATTAAGTTTAAGATTGAGAAAAGTCTCCTCATGATGATCTGCTTTAGCATTTGAGAAGACTTTTTTTTTCTTGTTTATATGTAATACTGTTGAATGTTGCTGTTATTTAATTATAAAAGCTTTTATAAATTACAAAACAAGCATGTTCATATTGAAATAAAAGAAAAATGCATAATTGTATAGTTTAGAAAATGTTACTTAGAAATTCTCACAGCAAAATTTACAGCTGGAAAAGTAAAAAGCAACCTGAAAAAAAACATAATGATCTTGAAATTTGCAACAAAAAGCTACACATTGTAACCAAAATAAGGAACAAAGAAACAAAACCATACCAGTAGCAGAGATTGTTAATTTATTTTTAACTATTGTCTCATTTGTTTAAAAAAAAAACCATAATTATACATGGGCTTCTTGCAAAGACAGAGGAAAACAGGATTGAAAAATATCCATCGCTTGATATTTAACAACATGAGCAATAAAAATAACAAAAAACCTACCAACACTATGAAATGGGTACACCCAAATTATGAAAGGGGTACAACAGAATGTCCAAGCTGATAAAGTAGCAACCAAAGGCAAGAAAACAAATGATCTCAGTAGCGTCATGCAGACCTTCTCCCATCTCTCCTCAAAAAAGCCGTACACTTAAGGAATGATAGATCAAGAATTCTCATCCATACTTTGCGATTTTGAGCGAAGCTAACCAAGGGAGTGACTCATTAGCCCTGGGAAAATCAGGATAAATCCAAGAAAGCACAAACAACTTACGTGATTCAGGGAAACATCAGTGAGAACACATTACTGGGAGTTTCTATCTCTGGCACACTGTTCTAAGTTAAGTAAAGGGGCAAAAAACTAAGGAAGTATCATACCTTTAACTGGAATGAGTGTGCCTGGAATGTTGATCACAGCACAATTCACAATTGCAAAGATGTGGAATCAACCTAAGTGCCCTTCAATTCATGAGTGGATTAACAAAATGTGGTATATGTAGCCTATAGAATACTACTCAGCCATGAAGAAGGATAAATTAAGGCCTTTTGTACCAATTTGGATGGAACTGGAGACCATTATCCTAAGTAAAGTATCTAAAAAATGGAAAAACAAATATTATATGCACTTGCTATTAAATTGGAGCTAACCAATGAGCACACATGTGCATAGAGGGAAGTAAAACTCAGTGGACATCAAGCAGGAGGTAGGGGGCAGGTGGGAGCGGGGAGAGGGGAGGGGGAGAAAGAGATGGGTGAAAAATCTAACAGGTACAATGAACACTATCTGGGTGATGGGAATACTTATAACCCTGATTCAAGCATAACAAAATCAATCCATGTAACCAAATACATTTATACCCCCATAATATTTTGAAATTAAAAAAAAATAGTTTCCAGTATACTATCAAGATACCAGAGAGTTACAAGGAGCTGGGAACTGAGATTTGACTGACAAAGGCCAAGTGGAGAGTATTACTTTGGGCCATATAAAATTTCCATTTTTGCTAATCAAAAATACCTGTATATCTGCAATTTCAAAGCTTTAACCTTAGAAAGAAAGATTCATAAACTAGGCATTTAATAGGGGCACTTGGAGCCCACGCCATTACAAGAATGAAGGAAGCTCCAAATTCTCTGAGTTTGGGGGGAAAACACACACACATACACACACACACACACACACACACACACACACACAAAAACTAGTGGAAATTGGTTTTTTAATAATATGGTTGTAAACAAAGCAAGGATGCCATCATACAGGACAAAGGCCTATTACTTTATGCTGGTAAATTCATATTGTGCTTTAGTATAGAAATCAATGCTCCTTTTATTTTTCTCCCATCTTTCTAATGGGGAAAGTAACCAACCAATAGTAAAGGGAAAGAGTGACCTTAGATTAGGACATACTAGGCAGTACTCAGTAGTTTGCCCCTAGGGAGGGAGATGTGGATGGGGTGGTGGGGAACTGGGGCTTTCCATTTTTTGTTTGTATGTTGTTTTCCCCCTCAAGCACGGGTTACTTTTATAATGAAAGAAAAATGAAAACCACAAGAAAAATAAAAGGAAATACCATATGTAACCTATATAAACATCCTACAATAGGAAAAAAAGGGAAAAGAAGGAAAAAAAGGTGAGAAAGAAGGAAAAAAAGAATGAAACATTATATACAGAATAAAGACAACTTGCATGAAACATAATCCAAGGACTAAAAGTATATTCTCATGAACATTTTGCGATAGAGAAGAATTTGATAAGAATAAGAGTCAATAAAAATGGATCACAGAGATAAGATGAAAGACAACAAAATGAGTTGAAATATAGATTTCGCTGCTAAAGAAATTGAGAACCAAAATAGTCAAATTAAATGAATAGACTAGAAATAGCAAGAAACAGAATAAACATAATAAAAGTCAAATAAATGACACAAAGGAAAGATTTGAAGTAATTATAGGAAATTCAGAGAAGGAAGTAGAGATTAAAGATTCTCATTGAGGTAATGAAATATTTGGAAAATACTAGAAATATGATGAATGAAATAAAAAATTAAGGAATATATTAATACAATAACATTTCTATGACATAAAGAACTGAATATGAAGAAGTTATATACCAGAAATGACTTTAACACAACATTCAGAAATGACACAAATTCTAGTTAAATTATTGTATGTCCATGATAAAGAATACCTCAAGGCCGGGCGCGGTGGCTCACGCCTGTAATCCTAGCACTCTGGGAGGCCGAGGCGGGTGGATCGCTCGAGGTCAGGAGTTCGAGACCAGCCTGAGCAAGAGCGAGACCCCGTCTCTACTAAAAATAGAAAGACATTATATGGACAACTAAAAATCTATACAGAAAAAATTAGCCGGGCATAGTGGCGCATGCCTGTAGTCCCAGCTACTCGGGAGGCTGAGGCAGTAGGATCGCTTAAGCCCAGGAGTCTGAGGTTGCTGTGAGCTAAGCTGACGCCACGGCACTCACTCTAGCCTGGGCAACAAAGTGAGACTCTGTCTCAACAAAAAAAAAAAAAAAAAAAAAAAAAAAAAGAATACCTCATGCACACGGGGAGGAAAGCAAGTCAACTTCAAGAATAAATTATTCAAGCTGTCCTTAAATTTTATCACAGCAACATTCAATGCCAGAATACAGTGAAATTCTCTCTTTATATTTCTGATGGGAAAAAAATTTGTGAGTGAAGATTATTGTTCCCCAGCAAATTGCCTTTCTAATATAATGGTTAATGGGAAACACTCACCTATATGAGACAACTCATGAGTTCTTGGGTGGTTAAAAAGTGATCTATTTAGTATTAAAAGCCAGATAAAAGATGAATTAAAGGTCAAGAATTCAAAAATTTTAAAAAATGAAGTAGCCATGGTTAGTAGAAGAATGGTGGTAAAAATACCGAACTCATTTAGGGAACTAGGGCAAACCACTTAGAAAAATTAGGATTGCCAGGGAGTCTATAATATAAACATGACAAAGAAATAATAGCAACAGAAACAGAAAGGGGGAGGAATGGTAAAACATACAACTTTAACCTATACAGCAGGCAGTAATTGCATGCAGATTAAATTGAAGCACATGGTTAAAATCCATTTCTTTAATCACTGTTTTCTCACCCCCTGTGCTGTGTGTGAACAGCATGCTCTCTCTCTCTTTCTCTCCTCCCCTCTCTTTCTCTCTCTCTCCATTTTCTACTGAGGCTTAAAGCCTAGATTCATTAATTCATTGAGGAAAGAAAGCTTGTGATATTTAATTTTATTATTTTGGATTCATTTATAGCCAAAGTTATAATTTATAAGGAGATATTTCTTATATACTATTTGGTTACCCAGGGGATAGTTCAATTGTAATAGGATTATAAATATTTGATTCTTTCCTTTTATTTACCTAGTTTTTAGCATGATTAATGAGATACCTGCAATGGTATGTTAGAATGGCTCACCCATTGTTAAATATTCAGAATTTCCACCAGCTGGTTTGTTTAAACATTGGTATCTTAAAATTAGCCATCCTGAAAATATTTATACCACAGAAATAGTCATATACTATGAACAGAACTTACACATAATATATTTAATAATAAATTAGATTTGCTTCCAATAAGAAGACCCCGTATTTTTAAATAATGCTGACTTTTAAAAAGAACATTCATTCGAAAACAAAATAGCAGAAAAAAAGAAAATATATTTCAAAAGGTAGTACCTAATTCTAATTGCTGCAAATATTCTGGTGTATTTCCTTGTAAACTTTTAGTATGTATGTTTTAAAAAGTTAAAACTCAACTTATAATTCTGCTTTTTATATTTTACATTACAATGTAAATATCTCCCTATATTTAAATACCCAAAAGCAGCATTTTAATAAGCTAATCCACTATATGGAAAGAACAGTGTGTACAAGGGTCTTGAGTTAGTGAAATATTTAAATACTTTCAAATAGTCACAGATTTTTTTTCCTACTTTCTGGTTATTTCTCTGAAATGTCTTCTGGAATTTGGATCATTTGAGAAAAATTATTAACTTCTTTAAGATTCTTGTTTCATATAACTAAAACTAGTCTATATTTTATATTCTATTCAAGTGATTTTTGTTTTGACAACAAAATTACACTTCTGCATTTATTTTATTTTTTTATTTTTTTTTATTTATTTCATCTTATCATGGGGGATACAGAATTTCAGGTTACATACGTTGCCCATGTACCGCAAGTGTAGCTTTATAGAACTTAAGGGTGGGGGCAGAATGTGGGAAAAAATAACATTGAAAAATGAGAATAATTTAAATAATGTCCATTGGAAATAATATAAGACAAATAACATCTCTCATAGTTTTTAAATTTTAAGCTATGTTCTGTATTACCAATTATTATATACAGTAGAAAAAATATTTTTCTTGTTAAACTCTCTATTCTGTGAAATCTTAACATCTGAATGTTTTATTTTATCCATTTGAAAAGTAGAAAAACAAGAACCAAAATCATATACAATGTAGCACATTAATAATGAAAGTATGTATATGAAATTTCCTATGGGATTGTTAGCATGTACACAAAGCAAAAAAGAAATGTGCTTGATGTTTTAGTTAAAGAGATACTTTTGCTTTACTAATGGTTGAATGCCAAAAGAAAAAATCTACTATGTCCCAGGGACTATTCAGTGACACTGTGATGTAATGTAATACATTTTGCTTTTTACAGTTTTGAAAGGAAGTTACAGACAGCGCAAGCCCAAGATTCACAGGAATTAGGCTTCCCCAAAGTAAAAGAGCTAAAGAGTGGCAGTCTGAAGCTCGAACACAAGAGGGTAGTTGCAAATCACCATTTTGTTCTATTACAGTAGTATTTTTCATTTAGATAATCTGAGTGGAATCTTTAGCCTAAAAGTGGCTAATAAAATACAATGCATTCAAGTACCAATCCAACCAGAAGTCAAAGCATTTATTTAACATGAGCCAAAAGACATGCAAAGGGCCTAAAGCTTTCATTTTTTTCTTTTAGTTTCTTACACTTTGGGAAGTGTAAACTTCAAGCATTTTAAATCACTCAACTGTCCCCAAATGGCATTATTGCCATTTCTATAATGATTGCCCTCTTTGCTCACTAATATCCCTAAAATGAACAACATCAGCGAATATGTAGTCTTCAAGAAACTGAGTCTATCTAACCCAGAAGATGAAAATAGAAGTTGGTAGTCCTTGACTGAAGATTTCTGGGGATATTGATTATTGAACAAATAATAGTTGGAAAGAAAGCAAAATAAAAAGTAAAAAGCAAAGAGGGAATCAGATACAAATATGTATACGGCATATTTAATTAATTACATGCTGGCTGGCCGGGCGCGGTGGCTCACGCCTGTAATCCTAGCACTCTGGGAGGCCGAGGTGGGCGGATCGTTTGAGCTCAGGAGTTCGAGACCAGCCTGAGCAAGAGCGAGACCCCATCTCTACTAAAAATAGAAAGAAATTATATGGACAGCTAAAAAATATATATAGAAAAAATTAGCCGGGCATGGTGGTGCATGCCTGTAGTCCCAGCTACTCGGGAGGCTGAGACAGGAGGATCGCTTGAGCTCAGGAGTTTGAGGTTGCTGTGAGCTAGGCTGACGCCACGGCACTCACTCTAGCCTGGGCAACAGAGTGAGACTCTGTCTCAAAAAAAAAAAAAAAAAAAAAATAATTACATGCTGGAGAATGCAAAGGTCCTAGGTTCTCAATGGTATCGTTTTGACTGTTGTGCCTTGAAATTGTGCATTAACATTGTCCTAATAACAATCTATTGTGGAATATGTACTTTTAGCACCTGGTGTGTAACAGTTGCACATATTTTGAATAATCCACTTTACATTTCTTATTCCTGCTCTTAAAATGTAAAATTCCCCTAACTGCAGATCAGTCCTACTCTATTATACAGCTCCAGGGAGCATACCACTAAGTGGTGGCCCTGGAGTTGTGCAATGAATATTTATTAATATTTAATAATTTATTATTTATTATGGATATTTAGTTGTGCCATGGATATATATGTTCATTTTGAAGATGTTTTTATATAAAATTGACTAGCTACTATTTTTACAGATATTTTCCTCTTGCTGTCACTGTTAGCAATAATATATTTTTAAAGGGAATATATGTTCAGTGCAGCAAATAAAATATTTTTTAGCACCTGGTATATATATGTTCTCCTTTATAGAGTGTTCATTTATTCAATTAACTTTATTTTTAACCTCTAACATGTGCCATGCAATCAGGATACAAAAATAAATAAGACGCTGTCACTATCCTTGGGAAGCATCTTGAGACTGTCAAATTTCAAATCACATAACTCATTTGCCTTCTTCTGATTATAAGCTCAGAAAACCTCCTTTGCTTATAACATCATTTTTCACATGGTACCTAGGGACACACTTAAGTGACTGGTCCCTTTAATAGCTGTATTTCTAATTGTAAATTTATAAGCTGACCCCTTCATTATAATTAGGCATCTCCTGTAGCTTGCCTTATTTGGTAACTTTAGCAATTATAGTTCTTATTGTAATTAACACTTGGGTTTTATATATGTCTCCTAAGCTTGTTTACCCAAAATTTTATCTGCCATTTTTGTACTATAAAATAAAATTTCTCAGACAATAACAAAACTGAGGCCCTGGTGATAATAAACTTACAATGGTAGTGCCATATTTTAAAACTTTTTTTTTTTTTTATTTGGAATGCTTCACGAATTTGCATGTCATCCTTGCGCAGGGGCCACGCTAATCTTCTCTGTATCGTTCCAATTTTAGTATATGTGCTGCCAAAGCGAGCACTAAAACTCTTGAAAGATATTCATCGAGGCTTCCCGAGGTAACCCATCTCTTCCTTTAGATTAGTTGACTCAATCATATATTTGACAATACACAAATCAAAATATTAGGTTAAATACGAAAGTTTCTGAACCAATTGTAGTTTATGCCTACAAAATTATAATTCTAAATAATTTGAATTATTTCCTCTTAAATATTTGTATATTTCTTTTGAATAACTGTATACTAAAAACATGTTTCGTTTTCTCTCCTTACCCTACCACTTACAATCCTTAGGCCTCCATAAGACCTAAAATCATAAAATCCTTAGAAGAAAACATAAGGGAAAACTCCTTGACATTGGTCTCAGCAATGATTTCTTAAATTTGACACCAAAAGCATAGGTAACAAAAGCAAAAGTAAACAAGTGGGACTACATTAAGCTAAAAATTTCTGCACACAAAAGAAAACAATACTCAAAATGAAAAGGCAAGCTACAAAATGGAAGAATATATTTATAAACCATATATCCAATGAGGGGTTAATATGCAAAATATAGAACACATACAACTCAGCAAAAAAATAAATAGCCAAATTTAAAAATCAGCAAAGGATCTAAATAGACATTTTTTTTTCAAAGAAGACATACAAATGGCCAAACAGGTATATAAAAAAGATGTTCAACATCCCTAATTGTGATGGTTAATTTTAGGTTTCAAATTCACTAGATTAAGGCATACTCAGATAGCTGGTAAAGCATTATTTTGGGGTATGTCTGTGAGGGTATTTCTGGAAGAGACTGGCATTTGAATCAGTGGACTAAGGAAGAATGCCCCTCACTCAATGGGGGCAGGCGCCATTCAATAGGTGAGGGTCCAAATAGAACAAAAAAGCAGAGGAAGGCTAAATTCCCTCTCTCTCCTGGAGCTGGGACACCCTTCTTCTCCTGCCCTTGAACATCAAACTCCCAAGTTCTCCAGCCCTTTGGACTTTTGAAACTTGCACCAGCAGCTCCTCAGTTTCTCAGGCCTTTGGCCGTCAGCTTCCCTGGTTCTGAAGCCTTTGGACTTGGACCGAACCATGCTACTGGCTTTCCTGTTTCCTCAGCTTGTAAGCTGAAGACCATCTGTAGATGGTCTATAGTGGAACTTCTCAGCCTCCATAATTATGTGAGCCAATTCTCCTAACAAATTCCCTCTTGTCTGTCTGTCTGTCTGTCTATCTATCCATCCCTCTATCTGTCTATCTATCTATCTTTCTATCTATCCATCCCTCCATCCATTCTATTGGTTTTGTCTCTCTGGAGAACCTTGACTAATACACTAATCATCTGGGAAATGCAAATCAAAACCATGATGAGATATCACTTCATACCTGTTGAGATGGCAATTACCAAAAAGTCAAAAGATAAGAGTTGGTGAGGCAATGGAAGAAAGGGAACCCTATATGCTGTTGGTGGGAATGTAAATTGGTACTGCCATTGTGAAAAACAGTCAGAAGCCTTTTTAAAATCAAAAATAGACCTACCATATAATCCGGAAATCCTACTTCTGGGTTTTTATCAAAAATAAAAATAAAATCACTATCTAAAGAGTGGGAGATATCTCAAACATGGGAGATATTTGCACTGCCATGGTCATTGCAACATTAATTCACAAGTGCCAAGATATGGAAACAATCTAAGTGTTCATTAAAAGATGAAGGGATAAATAAATGTTCTATACAAACACACTAGAATACTTTTGGGCCTTAAAAAGAAGGAAATCCTGCCATTTGTGACAACATAGGTGAAATCTGAGGACATTATACTAAGTGAAATCAGCTAGACACAGACAAATACTATAATATTTCATGTGAGGTGATGTATATGCTAATTAGCTCGATTATAGAAATCATTTCACAATGTATACATATATCAAAACACATTTCACACTCTAAATATTAGTTAATCATTTTATTAGTATTAATCATACCTTAAAGCTGGAAAAAGGAAATTAATAATAAAAAATACATTTCATGAGTCAGAAAAATCTAAAATTCTCAACCTACTTTTGCCAGTAGTGATTTTCATTGGTATTATTATCAATACCTAATTTAATCAATCAAATGAGAAGCAGAAAGGTAAAAACAAATTATAAGAAAGCATGCTGAATATTAAACAGAAAATAAGGCTACAGAAAACAGTTTCAAAAATATCATTAATCACCACCAAGACGAAGGAGCTAAATTTTCTAATCAAAGCAAAGATCCTCTCTGGTAGACATTTATGTAGCTGACCTGATACTTCCAGCTATCTGCCTCCCAACACATGGTAGATTCTCATTACCTGCCTTCCCCACCTCAACATAGATTAGTTGCCACATATTTGTTCTTGCCAATGAGTTTTAAGTGGACGTGATGTGTGTTGAGCCATTCATTAATGTCTGACGTAAGACTCTCCAGAGCATTATCTACCTTCTGGTAGAGTGACTGGCAATGTTCGAGATGGTGGGTCCCTATAGTCTGTTCCCTGACAAGAGAAGAGGTTCCCTGATAACCTGTTATGGACATATAAAATATACAATATATAGACTGGTTTTTTTTAAGCCAATGAAATATAAGAATTGCTAATATAGCCTTTCTTGGTACATAAATTTCAAATTATGTTTAAAAATTTCAGATAAATGTCGTTTCCATGAAGCATACCTTAAAAATAAACCAGAAAAAATAAAAATAAAGAAGTAAAAACATGCAAAAGAAAAAAAAATGACCATATTACTATCAGTCAAAATTCAAGGCATCAGGCATTAAATTGAAAAGTTATACGGTTGACCCTTGAACAACATGGATTTGAACAGCAGGGGTCCACTTATATGCCGACCAATCCTTCCTTTTTCTGCTCTTCCTCAGCCAACTCAATGTGAAAACAAAGAGGATAAAGACCTTGATGACAATCCACTTTTGCTTAATGAAAAGTAAATATATTTTCTCTTTCTTATGAATTTCTTAATAATATTTTCTTTTCTCTAGCTTACTTTATTGTAAGAATACATTATATAATACATATAACATATAAAGTATGTGTTAATCTACTATTTATGTTCCGAGTAAGGCTTCCACTCAACAGTAGGGTATTAGTAGTTAAGTTTTGTGGAGTCAAACGTCATATGTGGATTTTCTATTATGCCAGAGGGGTTGGCACCCCTAACTTTTGCATTGTTCAAATGTCAAGTCAAATGTGTTTCCTTTTTATTAAGGATTGAATTGACAAATTAATATAAAATACATGAAGCTTTATTTACCTCACAATAGTGTTTTAAAACACATGCAGCAGAAAAAGATAGTAAAAGAAGAAAAGTAAAAATTTACTCTCATAATTGGAGACTTCACATTATCTCCCAAAAGCAGAAAGCAAATTAAAAGACATTTAGAAAGATATAGATGGTATATGTTAAGAAAGTTAACATGTATATAGTCTCTGTGTATCAAGAGACAGTGAAGGGAAATTTTGAGTAAATCTAATGGATCATCACAATAATTCAACTCTATCTAATATATGGCTTCCTTACGTTTTTAACATGCACATAACTCACAGCAGAGGTTGGGGGAGAGGTAGAGGGAGACCTCAGAAGAAGTTAAAAACAAGAACAGAATAAAAAATAGGGATGAAGATGGAAAGAAAAGAATTTTATCTTCAATAAACAGAAAAAAATACATTCTTTTTAAACAACTATTGAAAATTCATTAACGTTAACAGTACATTAGGACATAAAGATCTCAATAATTTGCAAACAAAAAAGGAATAATCTAATGAGCCATGTTCAACTGCATTGAAATAAATTTATGAACTAACAGCCAAATGATTGATGTGACCATGGGTACTAGAAAACACTGAAAGAGAAAACTGGACATACAAGGAGAAAATATTTGCAATATGCATAACAAGAAAAGAAATAATATCTAAAATATGTAAATAATGATCACAAGCCAATTTGAAAAAAAACACATTGGGAAATTGAGAAAAACTTATAAAAGACCATTCTCAAAAGGAGAAATTCAAATGACTAATATGTAAATGGATATTCAACTACACTGGTAATTAATCATAGAAATGCCAAATAAAAGAAGAAAAGAAACTATATTTTGCTCATTATATCTGCAAAACCTTAATGAGTTGAATCAGAGATGACACTAAAGAGAAAATGGCAATATCTAAAAACTTGTCTAAAAACGATAGAAGATTTCTGATGAAGTAGGCCATTTTCTTTGGAGGATCTGAATAAATTACAAATCAATATTTTGTCATATACACTCAACACACATATCATTGCAGAATTAAAAACTAAACCCTATTGTATTATGACAAGAAGTAAGGTTTTATTGTGGTTTTCCTTTGACAGGCACTTATGTATTTTCAAAATTAAAACTCTATTTTTATAGTCTATTAACAAAATTATGTACATCAAAATAAGATAACATTTGAATAAGAAAAAAGTAGGAAGCTTCATAAAATTAGCCTGGACTCTGACTTTTCATATATTTGTAATGCCTCATCATTCCTCACTAACCCATGATGACTTGTTTAATTTTCCTAAATAACTAGTCAGTTTTTGTGATTTAAATTAACAAATGGGTTTTAGTAGAAAAAAAATTTAGTAAGTATAATTTGACTACATGAGGGAATATGAAGCCAAAAACAATTCATCAATAAATGCCAATTAATGAGAAAATTTTAAGAAACTCCAGATGCAAATTTACATAATACAGCAAAAGTTTCCATTAAAAGTTTAAAGATAAAACTTTACTCATTGTTATGAACTTTAGAAATCCAATCTATAAAAATGAGTATTGATGTTCTAAATTTTAATTAGGTTCAGAAAAATCTTACAAGAAATTGTAATAGTGTCTTGCCTTAAACCATATAGAACAGTGAAGTTTCATTAGCACATTGTTCAGGGAATCACAGAGAAATTAAAAATGAGAAAAAAAAGTGTGATAAAGAATAGCTTAATGAGGATTTTTGGCATACAGTGTTCAAAAAAGCTAAAAACAAAGCCTCTTTTAAGGTGTTAACACTAGAAAGTTACTAGAATTTGATTTTAAATAAAGACAAATCTGCACTTTTAACATTATGGAATATAAAGGCAGGCAAATAGAATATGTTGACATTGTTTTTCTCCACTTTTGCCACACTTTAGAGAGATGGGGCACCCATTTTAAAGGGGGAAAATAGTAGTTTGTGCTTCAGAATTAGAAATAACATCATAATACTGTAATCCAGGTAACAAATGTTATTCAACTGGTTATTAGAATTAATTTTTGAAAATTTAAGAAGATTGAAACCTTAGCAATCACTTTACATATACCATTAAGTGCCTACCAAGAACATAGCAGTCTGCTAAGTACTGTACAAGATACAAAGAAGTAGAAGTGCTATTGGTACCAGGGCAAGTTGATAAATTCTTGTCAGGCTCAAAATTGAATTTTTGGCACTAAATTATACATTGATACGGAGAAAGGATGTTTATGGCAAACCTTTGCAATAAGCCATTTTAAATTTTTCTGGCAACAACTGAAAAAGGCTTATACTGGGACCCTGAGACTTATAGGAGTAAAAATATGAAACATAGATTCTAAATTCTAATAATCTGCATGCTGTATATAGGTAATTGCCAATCATTGATTCATTCCACATGTACACTTCACCTTCTATACATCACAGACACGATGCTGGGTACAGTGACCCTAGAAATTCTACAGTTTAGAGGCAGAGACAGATAAACACCCAATTTCCCCTATTGCCTGCACACACACATACATGTAAACACACACAGAGTCATTATTATCAAATGACAAAAGTCCTATGACAAAGTTAAGCATGGATTATTACAGTATTACAAGAAGCCCAGGAAAGAACAAACAGAAAGTTTCAGAAAAGTGTTGATGGGAAACATCCACTTCTGGATAGCATCTAGTAAATTGCAGAACGCCAATGTGCACACTACAACAACTAATGAAATGGATAATTTGAAAAAGTTGCATATTTTTAAAGATTGGAGTGTTGCAGAAAAAATAGGGACTAGATAAACTAAAGTTCTGAGGAATGACTCTTGGCTGGGTCTAATAATCACCATCTGTTTTCTTCTCTAGGGGAATTTGATTCTTGGTGTGATCTGAGAATCAAAGTGCAGTCACATAAAGGGATTTTTACTCGAGTAAGGAGAAAGCAGCAGAATATTTGGTGGGTGCATGGATCCAGTGCGATTATTTGGAAACTAAAGAAGCTGCAAATGTGGCCAGTTTTCCATGGGTCAAATTTATATGGGTAAATGGACAACGATGGTGTTGGATATGAAAGGAAGAGTGAAATCTCTTGCATTTTGCTGTGTTTGTGTTGCAAAGCGCTGTTAAGGGAGGAGTCCCAACACATACACACATCTTACATATTTTGAAACTTTGTGGGGCAAAAGCCAATGCTAAATCTCCCAAAGTCTTTCAGAGCCAAAGAGACAAAAACCTACCGGGCTTTTAACCAACAGCTCACAAGAGTCATGCCCAAGGAGGAAAGATGTACCACAGGTGAATCAAGTCTTAACTAAAATTGCAACCGAGGGCTGATCCTGCTTTGTCCTAGATTGAACTGAAGTGATTAGCCCCTCATGGGGAAACCCTCCCTGTTGCCAGACAAAACATACAGCTTGAACTTTTACAATTGTTTTGTACACAAAGTCTGACATACAATCAAAAGTTACTAGTCATGCAAAGAAGCAGAAAAATGTGGCCATCAATCAAGACAAAAAGTAAGCAATAGAAGTATATGAACAACTGACCCAGATACTAGAGTTATCCAAGAAGAACATTAAAATAGCAAAGATCAATATGTTATTAAAAGTTAAGGTAAAAAATTGGCAAAATTGATGGAAAGATGAAAAATTTCTGTAAGGAATTGAAATCTATAATATAAGCATCAACTAAAAATTGGAAAAGCACAATATCTGAAATTTAAAGTTCATTGGATGAGAGTAACAGTAAACTGGACAGAGGAAGACAGGATTAGTGAACCAAAAACCGGTCAATAAAAAATTTTTAACTGACATATAGAAAGAAAAAATCATGGAAAGAACAAAGTAGAGGCAAGAGACATATGGGACACAGTGAAAGGCTAACATATTTGTAATTAAACTACTGAAAGGAGGTAACAGAGAGATTTTAGCACAAGCAATCTTTAAATAGATAATGACCAAGAATTTTCCCAAACTGATAAAAGGTATCAACCCACATATTCATGAAGATCAGCAAATAGCAAGCAAGACAAACAAAAGGAAGACCACAACTAGCCACATCAAGGTCAAGCTGTTGAAAGACAACAACTAAAAAAAATCATAAAAGCAGTAACAGTAAAACTGATAATTGATTTCCCAATAGAAATATGGAAGTCAGTGGAAAATGTGCTGCAATATTAAAGAAAAAAACACCTTTCCAACCAATAAAAACTGTATAGGTTGTAACCCAGTGAAAATATCTTTCAAAGGTAAGGGTGTAGTAAAAATATTTTTAGACAAATAGAAGAGAAGAGAATTAGTCCCCAGCTGAGATAATTGGTTGCTATATAAGAAATACTACAGGAAGTTTTTCAGGCCGAAAGAAAAGTGATTCCAGATGGAAAGATGAAACTGCAGGAAGGACTAAAGAGCACTAGAAATGGTGATTATGGGTATCTAGAAAAAAATTGTTAAAAAGAACATTACTGTGTCTTATGTTCATACAACATAGGTAGAAGAAAATGTGTGACAACATAATATTATATAAAAGGTAAGAGAGCTAAATGAAGCTAAAGTGTTATATGGATTTAACATTGTTTAGGAAATGCTAATAGCACTAACTTTTGTAGAATCTAATAAGTCAAGTATGTATATTGAAATCCTAAGTATAAGCAATAAAAGGAATGCAAGGAAGAAATAAGAATATACAATAATATATGATTAAAGCTAACAGAGGAGCAAAACATGGAAAAATACTTGATTACTCCATAAGAAAGAGAGGAAGGAGAAATAAAAGTAACAAAAAGTACATGGCAGAAATAGAAAAATATACAGCAAGATGGTAGATTTATACACAACTATATTAGTAATTACATGAAATCTAAAAGCACTAAAAACTACAATGAAGAAATAGAGACACTCAGAATAGGTTTATAAAGTAAGGCCCAACTATTAATAGATACTATTAATATTTATAAGAAACATGCTTAAGATACAAGGACACAGAGAAGTGAAAGTAAAAGAATGGAAAAAGAGGTACCACAAAATACTAATTAAAAGAAAGAGGTGTGGTTATATTAATATCTAAGAAGACTTTAAGGTAAAAAAAATACTAGAGATAAAAAGCAGAATAATTGATAATGATAAAGAATAATTTCAAAAGAAAATAAAACAATCCTTAGTTTTTATGTAACTTATAACAAGCTCCAAAATACATGGAAAATGTTAACAAAGGAGCAAGGAGAAATTTTTTATATATATCTATAATCATATTAGGAGATTTTACTGCACTTCTCTCGGTAACTGATAGAATAAACAGACAAAAAACCAGTAATGCTGTTTAAGATTTAAAAAACATGATTAACCAACTTGATTTAATTGACATATATATTAATAAAACATTATGCACAATGCCTGAAGAATAAAAATTATTTTCAAGCATGTGTCAAACATTTACCAAAATGGATCACTAGAAGATCACTTGTCACAAATAGACAGTAACCATCAAAATAAAAACATATAGTAAACAAAGCAATTATATAATTACTGTAATTAATTTCCATCATAAAAAAATGTTCATAGGCTGGTAGGATTTAGCAAGAAAAAAAGGAAGAAAACCAATTCCTAGCACAGACAGAAGCCTGTGAAAAATATCCCATATTTTGAAAGCTCAAGTCATCCTTCAGTTATAGAGCAGTTGTTACATGTGGAAAGTGGTGAGAGATGAGGCTGGAATGATGGCCCCGCATGGCTTGATAAGTTTTTTTTTTAATTCTGCAATTGTATAGGAGACAATTAAGAAATTGGTAAGTTATACAAGAAAACTTTGAAAGTTTCAAACTGGTAACAGTTTGCAAATTGTATTAGAAAGATGCAAGGTAGTGAGCCTGTATGATAGGCTGTGATAATAATCTAGAGGAAAAATAATAAGATTATGAACTAGGTAAGTATGGCCATAGAAAAGATGATACATATTTAAGAAATAATAATATTGAAGAATTTCCATCATGATTAGAGGATATGCAGGCATTAAAGAGAGGAAACTGACAGGAGGAAAAGAAAGGTAAGAAGAAAGGAGAATACAGGAAAGGAGAAGAGGAAAGGGAAGGAAAAAGAGAAAGAAGGAATGAAAGGGGAAAGAAAAAGAAAAGGGAAAGATGGTGGGGGGAAGAGCAAGGAAGAAGGAAGAAAGAGTATCCTCATGCTTTAAGAATATTAATGATAGCTATCACTTATTGATGGCTCAGCATGCACCAGACATCATAATAAGCCTGTGATATTGGAAAAACCAAAGTCTTTCTCCTACTATGCTTTAATAGCACAGAACACTTCTGTGACCCCAGATGTGTGGTGGTTCCTACAAACACCCCCAAAGCAATTCTGCAGATGATTCTTCAGCAGACACCAGCTGGATGTCCCCAATTCAATTCAATTCCAGCACTATCTACCTGGAGACAGCATCAGATCCCACAGGTTGAGGGCTTAGTCCGACAAGACTATCCCCCACTTCAGATGCCAGCTGCAAGCACAGGTTACTGCCTGTGCTTCTGACTGACTAGCTATAAATTGGGGTTCCATGATCCCCTTTTTGGTTCCATTAATTTGCTAAAACAGATCACAGAACTCAGGGAAACATTTTATTTATATTTATTCATTTCTTATAAAGAATATTACAAAGGATACAGATAAACAGCCACATGGAAGAGATGTATAGGGCAAGGTGAAGAAGAAGCACAGAGCTTCCATGGCCTCTCCAGACATGCCACCCTCCAGAAACTTCCACTTGTTCAGCTATGCAGAAACCTGTCCAAACTCTGTCCTTTTTTGAATTTTGTGGATACTTCATTACATAGGCATGATTGAATAAATCATTGGCCATTAGCAATCAATTCAGTCTTTAACACTTCCCCCTCCCCAGAGGTTGGGGGATGGGACTGAAAGTCCCAACCCTCTAATCATGCCTTGGTCTTTCAAGTGACTAGTCCCCTCTCTGAAGCTACTTAGGGGCCCCCAGTGACCAGTCGTCTCACTAGCATACAAAAGACACTCCTATCCCTCTGGAAATTGCAAGTGTCCTAGGAGTTGAGTGGCAGGAAACCAGGTGAAGACTATATATTTTTTATATATATATATATATATATATATATATATATATCTTATCATAAATCACAATATCTCAAAGCTTTTTAATATTTCAGAAATTTAATTCTAACAGCACTATGAAGTGGATATGATTATCATTTCCACTTCAAAGAAAAGGTAACTGAGTTTAGAGAAATTCAATTAATGTGCCCACAGTAACCCAGATAGTAAGCAGCAAAATAGGAGAACTGAATCCAGATATTTCTGACAAGATTATGAAATCAAATACTATGCTATAGTACCTACGTAGCCAATGTCACAAAGCTAAGGAAAATAGAAAGAGTCCCCCAAAGAAGAACTGAGGAAATGACAGACAGTGGCCAGCGCTGCAAAAACAAAATAAAATAAACAAAATATATAGTGTAAGAAACAATGCTTCAAAAACATGTTCTTTGAATTTTGCATTCAGTAATCATTGATGGTCTTGACATAAACAGTTGCCACTGAGTGGTAGAGGATAGACCACAACGGGTTGAAGCATTTTTGGAAGGTAAACAGATAAAGACAGTAAATTTGGACTATTTTTTAGAGACTGGCCATGAAGAAGGAAGATTGAGACTTGCTAATGTGTCATGGAAGGAGTTTTTCTTTTGGTTTCAAATATCTTAGAGTCATGAGTATATTTTATTCTGAAGAGAGAGAGAGTAAGCAGCTGGAGAGGTTAAAGAAATAGGAGCAAGGAGATAACTGAATGAGGGGAGAAATCTGAAGAAACAAGACCTAGAGGAGATTGATAAAAGTGTGAGGGCCCTAACGGGGATCCCATCTAGAGGACTGGAATGATCAAGTTGTCCTCAAACCCAAGGAGTACACTAAGGAAATAGATGCCCAAAGAAGTATTTACAAAGTGAAGAACTGAAGTAGTTCTTTCTAAGACTCCTATTTTCTTAAAAAGGAGAAAAAAATGAGGTGCATTTTATTAGCAATAAAAGTATTTTTCATAAAGCATATGAGTTAGTATGACTTAATTAGGAGTAAATAAAACTGAGTCATTCATATTTACCCTTATGATTTCTTAGTTTCAAGAGTATAGGCTTTTATATACTTGCAAATACTATTTGTAGATATTTAAATAAAAGTTGGAATCCTAGTTATTTGGGCCAGTTGGCAGAAAACTTTTTTTTAGCCCTCAATTACCTTATACTTTTATCTTTTTTATTACCACCAAAATTTATATACACAATCCAGTCTGAACTTCTTTAGTTGCCGTGCCCCTCTCCTGGACTTCTCATTACATTGCAAAGTCCTGGGTTACCAATTGGTGTATCTTATCTAAAAGATCAAAAAATGTTATGAATATAAACACTGAGGATGATTTTTTGAAGCATGCATAGTGAACTTAAGCTAAGTGCAAAATAATCAGAACTTTGGACAAAACCTGAAATTTATCTGGAATATGATCTCCCTAAGGTAAATGTAAGATATGACAAATAAGTGCTATGAAGATACAGTTAAAATTAAGTGAACTACAAATCTGTTTTGTCAGGGTATAGAACACTTTCAGAGATGAAAACCTTACAAGAATTTGCATGCCTGTAAATCATGACCTTCGTAAATCTATAAGGTTGCATTATTATAAGTAGTTATGATATTACAAGCAAGTCATTTTTCCTTCTGGTTTTTCAGATTTAAGGTCTTGTATTCAGAAATGTATACCCGTTTGGGACATAGCATTCCGGAATTTTTAACACAATATAAAATTTCATTTTCACAGAAAGACAGCCTCATTGTAAAGACCACATATCAAGTAAATGAGAAAAGACATGTACATGTGTTTGTAGGTGCTTAGAGGGGAAAAGCAGAAAAGGGAATTGAAAGAAGAAACAACTAGAAAATAATCACCCCATAAAAAGTCAACCACTGTCTCCAAAGTAGTAAATTATAAGTTCAGGGAGCAATTTAAAACAGGAAGTCAGGATAGAAGGCACAGTTTGTAAAGTTAAAATACTGTAAAGTTAGAATAAGGAATTTTAAAGTAATTTTAAGGTATGAAAAAATTTAGAACTATGCCATATTGCTTTTTTTCCACTTACTTCTAAAAAGGTACTGTAATACTGAGTAAAAAATACTGAATTCAGCCTGTTAGAAAAAGTTACAAACAATATTTTTGTTTCCTTTATAGAGGCAAACTTTATATACACATACACACACATATACATACATATGCACACATATAATTTGTTGTTTATATCTAAATATTGTGTTAAATATTCACTATATTTTGTTCTAATATTATAATATGTTCAGCTGGTTAAATAAATTGCTTCAAAAAGTCACCATATTTTCAATACTTAATGAAAATAGAAGACTAAAGTGGGAATGGGGGAAAGAAATAAAATTAAAGGAAGCAACCCATCTTCTTTTGTCCAGCAGTGTCCCTACGTGCACTCTAGGAACTTTCAGAGTTCGTTAGTGTCTCCCTGATGTCCCCTTCCTTGTTACTCACAATGGAATACAATCCATGAGCTGTAAAGCTTCCTGAATCTGAGCTTGGTTCCTTTTCCACTGAAAGAACTATTTCTAGATTGATTCAAAATAGCAATTTTTTGTAGAAACTTCTATTTATTTTCAGTAACTTTGGCCATGAACTCAAACCTAAATCAGAGTCACAAATTTTAGGGTAAAAAGGAAGCTAGGAAATAGTCTAATCTAGCCCCTTCGTTTTGTGGGCAAATTTGAACGTCAACTGCAATGCATAGTGTACCACACTACACTGTTTTTTGGTTTTTTTTTTCTTTCAATGGCTGCCCACTTGGAGCAAGTTTTAGGAAATACGAGACGTATGTTTTTCTTACTTTTGTTATCCTTTGTGCCATTCTTGACACATAAAAAAATGCCTTTTATTAAAATTTTATGTTTTTTTCCCCTTGAGAAAGCACACATTTGCATAAAAATAGTTATTGGGTTCCTAATTTGTTTTAGACATTGAGCTTAGTCCTGGAAGCTACCATGGTAAGCACAATGGTGATGGCTCCTGATCTAATGGAACTGCCTGGGAGGGAGACACCTTGGCCCAAACAACAATAAGGTCTCATAAGGATCTCTGAGTGCTGCATGGAGCAGCAGCAGTAGGTTTTTGTCTATAGCTCCACATGGATTGTACCAGGTCATTTAGCTTTTGAACTTTGTTCTTAATTTCAAAATATATATTTTTTCAGTTTTTAAAACAAATATATATATTTATTACACTATCATAAATTTTGATTTGTAAAGTTTATTTCACTTTTCAAATATTTCTCTTTAATTATTCTAAGTGTCAAAAGCTATTCATTTGACAAGCCACATTGCCAAATCCATTTCTATTAAACACAAAACAGTAACTTGAAAGATTCAACCAATTATTAAATTGCAGTTTAAATGTTAACAACTGAATTAATTTTAATATGCTGCTATCTTGTTAGTTTTCCTGTTTGAAGTTTTTTATTGCTACTTTAACCAAGAGAACATCAACCATGTTGTCTTTATAGATTGCTCACTTATTCAAATAGCTATTACTCATCTACTAAAAATAAGGTGAATAATAGAACAAGGCTTTCTGAAACTATATATCAAGGAGAAAGTTTTATAGCTTAGTATTGCTTACAAATCAATTCCTTAGAGTTGGTCTGCCATTACTAGCTTTTAAGACTGCCTAGAGCTGTGTCATTCACTGCTATTTTGACATGTTAATGCACTAATGGTATGTGCGGGCTGACATAACTTCTTTCAAGTTCTATTACAATAATTATCAGGACCCTTCTGCGAGACATGCAAAGTTAAGCAAGGTGACAAAGAGTATGTAAATACTCAAGTATTCCTGAAGCATCCATTTAAACATGACAGTGAATAATTAAGAAACTATAAAAACACCCAGATAAAAACTGTCTCCTGAGAACCTCATCAGAGGAAACAAACCATGAATAAAAGAGACAGTCACTTAGAAATGAGGGCAGGTACATTCAAGTATTCATTTTCTTTTTATAAAACAAGGTTAAAAGTTATGACATGATAACACAAATCCCATATTAAAACCCTATGAGTTATTGGCAGTTTTAAATTTTATGAGTATACATTTAAGAAGTATATAATATAGTCAAAATGGAATTGTCTTCAAAAATCATTTCACCTTTAGTGGGAAGATAGACACTATTCTTCTATGAACAATAAAATTATTGTATTAAAGAAAATTCATAAATATGACCCACTCGGGAAAAATTGGCTATTGGCATTAAAGTACTGAATAATCTGTCCTCTTAGTCTCCCTCCTCCATTTGATCATATTCCAGACTAAATGAACAAAATTCCTCCAAATAAACTGCCCATTATTAGTATGTTACTTCTGTCAAAAATATTAAATATCTTCCTAAAAATTATCTATTTTATCACATTAAAACAAAATTTTCACTATCCTGGCTCCCTACTAGCTCAGTCTCAGCAACATTCTTTCTTACTTCCAATCTGATGCTAGTAAGAGAGAATGACAGCAAGATCTTTTCACAGAAGTGCTTTTCATCCCCACTTTCTTACCCTATGAAAGACCCAGCTATTTGTAGAACCTTAGTACTCCAAGAGACAGTGGAACCAAAAATTGAGACATTAAGTTCCTGACTTTAAAAAATTTAAAACCAACAAACTAATAAAAATAGTGGTTTGGGTTTAAGACACAAGAATTAAAAATAACAATAGAGCAGAGCTGCCAATACAGAAGACAAGAAATGAAAAGGCAGGGCACAGAAGAGATAGAGAAGTGAAAGGGTTAGAAACCGATAAGGACTCGGTGCCTGCTTTTCACTACTGCTGGAGGGAAACCTTCAAAGACAGTGGGAAGGATGGTTGTCATCTCCAGCAAGTGTGAGGATCTAGAGTGCAGGGTATCAGTCATCTCTTCCTGTCTGCCCTGGGAGGCATCAAGGTCCAGGAAGCTCCCCAGAATGTCATGTCACAGGAAAGACTGGTGTAGGGAAGCCCACTGAGATGCCCAGAACTCCAGCAAGGGCTGCCAAATTTCCCCTATTGTAAGAAGGACTTTTGAAAAATGAAACTTATATCCAGCAGACACCTAAGGAACGTTGTTGTCATCATGAGGGAAGCTGTAGAGGAAAGTGAGATCAAATACAGATGCAGATACCTCTGCAAATGCCAGCATAGAGGGATGATCCCAGTCAAGCATGTGCTAACTCAGTAAATGATAGCTCTGAATAGAAGACGGCACTAAAGCAAATATCATGTTGCATCTCTAACCACGACACAACAGTACTGAGAACTCAGATTATTCCAGAAAGAATGAGAGAAGAGTAAACAGGGAGAAGGGAAGAGAAAAAAGAGGAAATAAGAGGTTGAAAAAGGAAGAAAAAGGATGAGGGATGGGTAAATCCGGAAATAAACTAGTTGAAAGATCATTCTCTTGAGTAAGAATGTCAGAGTTCCATTTTCAGTTCCACCTCACTTACTGTGTAACTTTGAGCAAGTTATCTAACCTTTCTGGGTTTCAATGTCCCAATCTGTGAAATGGGCATATCAGTAGTACCTATTTCATAGAGATGTTGTAAAATTAAATGAATTAATACACATGAAGAGCTTAAAAAGCAGAAGACGGGGAAAGCTTTTAAGCAAGTGGAGAGGACATTCTGGCCATAGACAGTGGAATGGTTATGGTATTTTCAGTCAACAAGTAAAAGACAGAGGGCTGAACTGGACTAATTGTATAAAGAAGACAAGCAGAGTAGGAGGTACTAGAATGGAATCTGAGTAATAAAGGGCAGGACAAGGACTTGGACTTAATCTTGTATGCTACATGCAGAGGGTCTAGTACAAGTAGGTATGTTTTCAATGCATCAACAAATGTACATCAGTGAAAGCCTATAAATGGGAGGAAATGTGAATAAAACACTAGATTTTGAAAGAGTATCTAGATTGAGAATAGAAGACAGGCTTAAAAGATATAAATATGATAGAAGATACATATAATTTTTCATAATAATATGCTAAGGACATTGACATAAATAATGGTAGTGAAAATTGAAAGAAATTTATCATTAGAAATCTAAATCAGAAAAAAATATAAATATAGCAAAAAGATAATGCTGTGAAAATCACATCCTCCCAAATAGTTGTGATTTCCACAGATTGAAAACAAAAAGGAAAAGAAAAGATATAGTCTGGTCAACACTGAAGATATTTTTGCATTTATATAAGGATTGGAAATAAGTCTATAAATTGTACACTGTGGACTAGCCTTGACCAATCTCCAAGTCAACAGCATGACTGCTTGTACCAGCCTCTGTTTGTGAATGCCATATAACTAAGTGAACAAGACAGAAAAACTCAAATCCTAACCACCTTTGGATGCTGTTACAAGAATAAAGAAAAAATGCTAAGATTTTACCTTAATATTTAGTCACAAGTAATTAAGTCAAGCTCTTCTAAATTTCCTGTGTGTACATATTGGTTATAGAATCTTTTTCAGTTTTTTGTCTAGAATATTAAGGAATGCTACCCAATCTGCTAAGACAGTTTTAGCTTTGTGCTCTGGAGAGGACAGTATTTCCACTTCACAGATCTGTTGTAAAATGTAATTAATCTTTATGGGTACTCACAAGAAATACAAAAATTATTTTTTTTTATTTAAAAAATTATCTTACACAGATAATTGAAAGCTAGTAAGTCAGCTGTATTTATAATAAATTTAAAGACTACACTTTATTTTAAAATAACAGAGCCTGAGTTTTTTATTAAGTTTGTAGAATATGTGCAAATATGAAATAAAAGAAATAATATTAATACAACTGCTCAGTTTGAATAGACAAGTGTAGGGTCAAATTTTTCTTTAAAAACAAAGAATTAGTTATGGTGTCTGAAAATTAAAGCATACATTTTATATTTATGTTGTTAAAATTTATTTTTATAATATTTCATATGTGATATTGCAATGTATACACTGTGATAAAGAATAGTTAGTTCACTATTTATTACTATTGCACATTATTAACAGTACACTGAAAATAATAAAACTAAATATATCACTTCCTCATGTATTCCATGATGAATGGGGCATTTGAAATAGTCTTTTTACCTTCAGATGTTCATTAATGTTTGCCTACACAAATAATGAATGAGCTAACACAGGCCCAACAAATTAACAGCAGCCAGTCAAAGAATTTGAGGAATTAAGGAAACTGAGAAGTTGGTTAGGCCAATCCATGAATTTAATTGCTTGGAAACCACCCATATACCGTTACATAACTTGCCCAGTTTGATATAGAGAAAGAGCTAGGATTAGAAGCGAGGCTACCCAATGCCCAGAGCAATGCTTCTCTACACACCACTCAGGATTATTATCTAGAACTGGCAAATGAATAAATCGATGTTCAAAAATGTACTTTGGACACCATGAGATGAATACGACAGTTAAACTGGTATTAACAACAACAAAAAACAAAGGTCCATTACTTATTTTACATCATTTCACTCTCTTTGGAAGGGCTTTTGAAAAATTAAACTAGAATCTCATCTTCAACAGAAATACATTTATGATCTAATTTGTTCATACATAATTTACACTAAAGATTATATTTAAAAATTGAGCTAATATTAACATGTATGCATAAGTAGTCTAAAACAGAATTCTGAAGTTAAAAAAAGAATGAATTGAAATTCACTTTAAAGAAAAGTATTTTCCATGTCGAAATTTAATTCATTATTTAAAAATAGGTAGGTTAAAACCAAGATACCCAAGCCAGGTGCAATGACATACATCTGTAGTCTCAGCTACTCAGTAGGCTGAGCCCTGAAGTTCGAGTCCAGAGTACAACCTGGGCAACACAGTGAGACACTGACTCTTAAAAAAAGGAAAAAAAAAAAAAAAGAAGAAGATACCCAATCCAAGGATATCATATGAAAAATGTTAGTTGTAATAGGATAGATACCAGTACTAAGAAAACACCAGAAACCCTTTCAAACTGAAGCCTAAAATTTGCTATCTCTTGTATACAAAGAATACGATATTTTTAAATCTGACTCTACCTACATCCATGGGGAGAGGAAAGCAGACACTAAAACATAATAATTATAAATATCTAATTAATTGAACAATGTTTATACAAATAACTAGTTGATACATTTGACTATTATTTAATAATTTGATGCTACTTCTAAAATAGAAAAGAGTACCAGTATTAAAACACATACTAACAGAATTGCTGGTACTATAATTATATTTTCCATGTTTTTTCTTCCACTAAGTTATGTTGCTATTTTTTCATAATCATCACCAGTTTTCTTTCAGCATGGAATTTAGGAGGTTTGTTTGTAGGTTTTCAAACTTTTATAATTTCAGGTAGTTAAACGCTTTTCCCAGTGTTTTACAATGGAATCCGGTAGAAATGAAATAATTGTGTATTAAACTTTGTTAGAATTAATTTTTCCACAATGCACATAATATTCACTTAGCTGTTTGAATTCAATGTTTTAAAATATACTTACTTTAGGGGCAAATAGTGTAAGTTTAATAATTCATCATAACACAGATTTCACTAGGCAAACCTGACAAACCATCCTTCAGAGAATGTTCGGTCTTTGTCTAATCTTAAGTAATAGTCTTAGCTCTGAAAACAGGGCTGATTTAAGCACACACACATAGAGATGTTAGGAAGTTGTCCTACAGATGGACAATGAAAAGGTTGACTGCCTAGACATTTTGGTTGGACAGATGAAGAATAAATTAAATGCTGGTACATTCTAGAGGGGTTTTTAGGCTTAAGGACAATGATTTATCATCTATACTGAATACCTTAAAAAATCTTATGTCTCAAGGCAGAAGCCTGGAGAGAATAATCATTCATAAGTCTTCTCAGCTTTGATATTACAATTTTAATTTTTTGAAATACCATGTATTCTTGTACTACCTAAGATGTTTGTCACATATAAATGGAAGAGTTTCTTGAAGTAGCTCCTTAAGGAAGCCAGCTAAACAATTTAAAATGTCATGCTGCTTTAAAGTTACAACTTTAATGTAATGCAAAGCATTTTCATTCACTGTACAAATAGTACATGGTATTTGACATTTTTCTACTATTTTATGACTTAGACACATAACCTGAAATTTTCAGAACAAAATTTAGTTCACTATGCTAGAAGTATGGATAGAGCATTCAGGATCTTTGGTATCAGATACATTTGGACTATAATATAGGCTCTACTTACTAGCTGGATAAATGTTTTAAATATTTAGTCTCATTTTCATCATCTATGAAAATAGAGATCATATCTATACATCCTAAGATAGCTAAAATGATTAAGTAAAATAATTATTATACAAAGTCCCTAGCAAGCACATAATAGATGCTAAATAACTATCAGTTCTCTTATTTTACTATACTTCCCATATCCTTTCAAGAAAAGGGTATGTAAAATGTAATTTGTGATTATCAGCAAATTAGTTGCAGTAAAGGGTGATTGGACAGTTGTTTATTGGACTTGACAGTCTAGAAAGGAATGATTGTTTATTAGAAAAATGTTTATAAGATAACAATATGGTTTACTATGTAATTATTGGATCTTCTATGATTCCATTGTAAAATGGAATTGTCAGAAATACATTAACTTCAGAGGAAAAAAAAACATTGGGCAGTGAGTGTGTCCGTTCTAGGCTGAAATAATTCCCTTATTTCATCCAACAGCAAATTATGGGAATTAACCATTTATTTATTTAACATCTATTATTTGGCAGTCACTGTATTCAATGTTGGCAAAACAGTGACAAACCAATACAGATGCAGATCCTGAGGGTGTAGACTTATAGAAAGTGAGAGACACAAATGAGATTAAAATAATCACAATAATGAGTACACAATTAAAACCGCAGGTAAGACATTGGAGTCTCTATAGGAGGAATCAGACCTGAGTTCAGGAGACAGGAAAGATTTTCTGAATGGTGATACTTTTGCTGATTAGGCATTCAACAAAGTAATAAAGTCTGGTGACAGGAGTAGAGAATGGAATTTCTAGGTAAACATCATAGCATACTAGAAAAGTTGAACTACAGCGAAATATATAAGAGGTCTATCTATCTCACAATAGCTAAAAAAATATGGAGCAAAGGAAATTAAGATAAACTTGGCTACCTACTGTTTAATGTGCCTATATTATAACACTGTTATCTCTATTCAATAAATCTCTAAACTTATCACTACAGTAGTGCCAGGCTTGTTCCTTTTTGGTAAACAAAAAAATTTACAACTTTTTATAGTGCTAATTTTCTTGAGAGTGAATTTTAAAATTTCTTTGATGAGCAAGGTTAATTTTGTGTTATACTGCTGTGATTCTTTTTCTCAAATTATAAGCAGCTCCTCATTTCATCTTCCTTAACTTCTATTGCCTTCTCTTCACATTAATGATAACTTGTTTCTTGCTGTTTCACTGAAATCCCAAAAGATCATCAGTGCTCTTATCCTAAGCATCTTATTTTTATGGAAATCAAGGAAGCAAGTCCATTATTATTTTTAATGGAAGAACTAGTATATCTTCATTCTATACAATCCTCTCTTTTGGAGAACAAGCTTCTGAAATTCTTCCTAGTAGAAGGTTATCTTGTTTCCACCTCTGAGTTTCTCTCTGAAAAATTTTAGTATAACCAATCACTGGATTTCTGAGCTGAGGCTAACATTCTAAGAATGATTCTTCACACTGAGAATTTTTTGTTCTTCTTAAATAGTGGCCTCTGTTCATGCCTCTTTTCTTCAAGGATTCAACTTTGGTACCTCAAGTTGAGTAAAACAGCAAGTCACCTTTCAAATTATAAACTTGTCATAACATAGAACCTGCATGTTATATAAAAATTAACCATTTAACAATCAAAATAAACTATATTTCATCAGAGATATTCCTATGTTCTCTAAAACCACATTATTAAAATGATTCATTTCTCTCTAAATCACCAGAGTGATTCTCTAGAAGATATTATTTACAGAAGAGTGAACATTTGAAACATTCTAGCATTTTGCTCTTATTGTACTGTGATATGCTTTAGAAACCCAAACATAAATATTAAATTCATTTGTGCCTGCATATGAAGGATTTTTAATTTAAGATAATTTACCCTCACTTGAAAATATCTAATTTTCAATGCTTTTTAAAATATTGCAATTACAAAAGAATTTAAACATTGAACATATTTTGAGTCAATAGATCATCACTTGCATCTATGCCAAAAATTAGAATAGGCTATTCAAAGATGGCATTTTCAACAACCAACTCATTTATAAATCCTTTTTGCTTGCAATACAATATATATAAGCTCATGTTGGCTTACCTAAAAACAATGTGTAAATTTTGGTGACTATTACTTAGATATAAATAGCTGTAGCAAAACATGAATTATAAACCTGATATTTGATTTCTCATAAAAATATATAAAACTTCTCTAAGTTTCTGTACAGGCATACTCTGATAAAAATGAAGTGAGTGGCCAGCAACCAGTACCAGACTAGTTCTAGTGATGTAAACAACTAAAAAAGAGGGAAAAACATATGAAACCACTATCTGCAGATATTAAAAAACAGCCCAGATAGGAATGTGACACATGAGAAAAGCGAAACAAATTGAACCTTGTAATTACGTGGATTTCTGTTAATACCTGGAGGTATTTACTGGACTCTAGTACAAAGAACAGAAACCCAAGCACAAGAGCACGAGGGATCCCTGAGCTGAGAACACTGACAGTGCAGTTAGAGAGCCTGACGCAGCCAGAATATGAGATTTAGAGAACTGAAGAGGCGAGAGCTATGGTGAAAAAGAGCCCCAGAAGTCTGCAAAAGGGTCCCTTGAGTCTTTGTCTAAATATTAATCTGTGCATGTGGTAAGACTCCATAAATATATGTGAAGAGCCATCATGAAAGAAAAATTATGGGGCAGCTATAACCTGAATAGTACCCAGAATTCACACAGGGCTGAGAGAAGTTCAAGTTCAAACAAGCCAGAGTGTAGAGACTTTGTTGAACAACCAAGGCATCTGGTTGAATGCAGGAGAGCTGTGCCTCAGTAGTAAGAATAAAAGCTATTCTAGCCTAAAAAGTGCTTAAAAAATCTTCAAAAAAAAAAAAACAAGCTGATCCACAAATAAATTAGCTGCTTGCCAGAATAAACTTCAACACTATTTGAGGAAAAATAACAATATCCAGGTATTAAACCACATAATAGTTATACTGATCAGTATTGAAAAAAAATTACCATACATGCAAAACGCAGGAAAATTATGATCCATAATCTGCAGAAAAATCAATCTATAGAAATGAACCCAGAAATGTGTAAGCTGATGAAGTTGGCTCACAAGGACATTTAAAGAGCAATTATAAGTATATTCAAGGATTTAAAGAAAAAAGTATATATAATGAAGAGTAAGAAAATATTTAAATAATTAATGGCATTTTTTTCTGATTTTGATTTAAAAATAAAAAATATAAACCCACAGATCAACAAATTCAAGAAATAAGGTTAAACACAAAGATACTGCAGAAGGAAAGCTCAGTGACCTTGAAGACCGATCAATAAAAACTATTCAGCTGTAATCTAGAGAGAAAAAAAATAGATGGTAAAAAATAACAGAGTTCCAATGACCTGTAGAGCAATATATAGCATTCTAAGATATACATAACTGTACTCTCAAATGTAAAATCACTGAAGGAATATAGAAATATTAAAATAAATGACTTAACATTTCTAATTTTCATAGAATATAAATGTATGTACCCAAGAAGGTCAACAAATTTGAAGCAGGATGAACATAAAACACCACCAAGATTCATAATTGTAACCAATGTAAAAGAAAATATCTGAAATCAGTCAGCTTTAAAAAAAAGCTCATCTTATACATAAGAGCAGAGAAGAGATAATTATCAAATTCTGAACAGAAACAATACAAAACTGCATTATTTACAATGTTAATAGGGAAAAATGTCAATCTAATATTCTGTGCAAAATATTCTTCAAAAATGAAAATGAAACAAAGACATTTTCAGACAAAAAAAGTTCAGAAAATTCACTGCCAACAGACTCTCTGAAAGATAGGCTAAATGAAGTTCTTTAAACTAAAAATCTTTAAAATGATTTCAGATGGAAATTTAGAATTACACAAAGAAAGACAGCACTATGTATTAATTGGAAGTGCTTTAGCAACAGACAAACCTGGTGATGGCACTGGTGACATCGCAGAGCAACTGGAATATTCACACATTTTGGGGGGGAATTCAATACAATGTAGCCACTTAAAAAAGTTTGCCAATTTTTTATAAAATTAAGTATCTACTTGCCATACAAACCATCAATCCACTACTAGATATTTAGCCAAATGAAATGAAGAGATGTTCACACAAAAACCTTTACATAAATGTTTACAAACAGCTTTATCCATCATTTTTCAAAATGGAAAGCAACCCAAATTTTCCTCAACCAGTAAATGGATATACAAATTGTGGTACAATCATCAAGTAGAATACTATTCAAAGATAAAAATGTACCAGGGCTTGAAAAATGCAACAGCACAAATGGATTTCCAATACCCTGTATTAAATGAAAGAAGTCAAACTTAAAAGGGCTACCTATCTTATGATTCTATATATAAAACATTCTGGCAAAGACAGAAGGAGCACAGAAAACAGATTAGTAGTTGTCAGGGGCTACAGGGATACAGAGGGCTTATTTATAAACGGACGCAAGGAAAGTTATTTGGCTAAGAAAACTGCTCAATTTCTTGATTGTGGTAGTAGTCACATGATTGTATGCATTTGTCAAAATTCATAGAATTATATATAAAAGGGTAAGTTCTAATGTATGCAAATTATAACTCATAATCAAAATTTAAAGAAGAGAATAGGATCCAGTAATAGTCCTACAGTTATGTGGTCATTTGATCTGTCCAAAAGGTGCAAAAGAATTCCATGGGTAAAGAGCAGTTTTTTGAAAACATGTTGCTGGAGCTACTAAATATACATATGGAAGAATAAAACAATGGTGAACTGGCATCTCTTGTATTATCCTGGATGGAGCTGGAGCTCATTCTACTAAGTGAAGCATCACAAGAATGGAAAAACAAGCACCACAGGTACTCACCATCAAATTGGTACTAACTGATCAACATTTATGTGCACATATAGTAGTAGCATTCATCAGGTGTCAAGCAGGTGGTAGGGGTAGAGGCGATGGGTATATTCACACCTAATGGGTGCGGTGCACACTGTCTGGTGTATGGACACGCTTGAAGCTCTGACTCAGGCAAGGCAAAGGCAATATATGTAACCTAAACATTTGTACCCCCATAAGATGCTGAAATAAAAATTTAAAAAATTTTTAAAAAGTTGGAGTAGTGAAAGTGGGCATCCTTTCTTCCGTATCCAAATATTGAAGGAGTAAAAGTGACTTCAATGAATGAGTCACTTTTCATCCATCAATTTGGGATACACACACACACATATACATACATATATATGTATATAATATATATCACATCAAATATGCATATACAGATACATAAATCAATTTTAGATGTCAGTTGTATTAGGATTACTTTTTATGGTTATTTAAAAAAAATTCCTGAGAGACTTAGAATAATTAAGACATTTAGGTAAGCATTGACTTTCATATTAGTTTGTAGATTCTTAGTGAAAAAACATATCCATTCCTTCGTACAATTATGAACTCAATACAGTATAACCCTTGCTTTCTTAGAGTATTTCAGATAAAAGAAAAATATCTAAAAATAACAAAAACAATGTCACAAAACAATCATTTATTTCTGAAACTAATCAGTGCTATCACTAGGAGACTCCCAGAGAAGACTCTGGGGTCCTAGGGAAGGGAAGAACCACAAGCAGCAAGGAGTCTAGGTCCCTGAATCACCACATGGAAGGCCCTCCCACTGACCACAAATGTCACAATGGAATATCATGAAACTGAAGACTAAATATTTACTTTGAATGAGACATTATACTATTTTTTAATTTGGGAATTTATTTTACAGAAGTTAATTGCTATACCTGCTCTCATAAATTTTAAGTACTAGTGGAGGAAGAAAGTAGATAAATAAATGAAAAATACAAGTAAACAAATTAGTACAGAGAGTTATTAATATCATGAATAAAATATAGTATGACACAATAGAAGCTACTTTAGATTGAGTGAAAGGGAAACATCTCAAGAATTGATAGTTGAGCAGAGACACTAAGACCTGAAAGAACCAGCTTAAAAAGAACCTGGGACAATGAGCCTGCAGTAAATGCTGGAACACAGACATTCAAAAGTCACTGTGGCTGGAGTAAGGAGTGAGGAAGAGAGTGGTCCAACTAGGGAGGAGCCAGGTTATGTAGAGGCTTGAGAGACGTGTTGAGATGGTGAGATTTTCTTCTAATTTGTAGCTTCCTCTTTTAGTAGGAACACGGAGAATGTGGGCTGGCATAGGCACGTGGCAAAATCAAAACACAGTATCTTGGACTTCTACACTCAATCTCTGCTGATGATCCAAGAAGTGTCCCATCATGGTACCCATGTATCTTAAATATCTCCTACCCACCAAGAACACCCCTGGAAAGAGTGGAGAGTGTCCTTTTTCACCTTCTCTTCTGAGGGCATGAGCTCCACTGTTTCACATGTTATCATCAGTTCCTAGCCTCTGTTTTCCTAGAAGGCCCATTGAGAGCTCATGCAAATATATTCACTAGATATTCACTCTGGAAAACAAGTTGTTAGGTTTAGAATTCTTCATTAATAGACATGATAGATCCCACATCAATGGTTTGGGGCTTTCTTATACCCACTTGAGGCATAGTTGTCTGGAAAAGAAATTTAGTATATAAAGAAGAAATTCCCTTGGCAGAATCATGTGGAAAGAAATAAATCAATTTTTCTGACTTATTACAAAAGAGGGGAACTGATTACTTACAGCTTAGAAATGCATTTATGAAAACAGAAAGGCACATTAGTCTACAGAGTCAATTTTCCTAACTAAAGCAACATCTCTTTCAATCCAGGGAATATAGGTTTAATGTAGGTAGCAATAAAATGTTAAGCTTCAAAGAACTTTAAAAATCATATAACCATAAATATTAATAAATTAAGAAACATGCCAGACAATAATGCCACCCTTCATTTTGCCACATATATTTGTCTTTTTTATTTAGGTTACTATGGTAGATGGAAAAATTGTGATGAGAAAAAATACCCTGCCCAGATTTATGTGACAATCAAAATTATGTATGATTTACTAAAGCCACCATTCCTTTCATGCTTTTGGACACGTAAGATTTATATAATTGTATTCTGCAGCATAATAAATTGATTATGTGACCCTCAATGTTGATCCAGTCTTCTTGAGAGCACAAGTAAAGGCTTTTAAAGGTTATCAGAGTTTAGTAAGAATTACCTGGGGGACTTATTAAATATAAAGATGGTTAGGTTCAGCATATCCTGTAGGGCATGATTATCAGCCTCTTGACACATGTGCTCTACTTCCCACACATTTATATACTTCAATGGGAAACACTTCCAAAAGGTACAAAAACTGAAGAGCCTTTTTTCCCTCTAATCATGATATAATGATTTATCAAAACAGAAACTCTACAAAGAGGTCATGGGAAGTTAAAGTTAAACATATCTATAAAATAGCTCCCTAATAAATTTAACTCAGCAAATACACTTCATTAGGAAATAAATTTAAAAGGAGAGCTCCATGCATACAAAATTATAAAGATACGATTCCAGTTAATTACATTACAAGTCAGTATCTCAGAATGTGTGATCTCAAAGTTAATGGAATCTATGGAGATACCGGTGCGGTACGCACCATCTGTGGGATGGACACGCTTGAAGCTCTGACTCAGGTATGGCAAAGGCAATATATGTAACCTAAACGTTTTTATCCTCCTAATAGGCCAAAATAAAAAAAAAGAAAGAAATCACACACACAAAAATAAAACTTCTAAAAGAAAACACACACACACAAAATATATGGTTCAGATTAAGATAACAGCGCTACTGAGTATCTAAGATTTGCAGAATATATCTACACTGTATGTGCTATAATGTTTATTGCAGGAGTCATGTGTTGAAAGAAAGCTAGGATCACTGGATTAAGTGATATTAACATGGACAATAGAAATAGCAATCTTCAAACATTTCAAGGAGATTCATGAGGGAAACACAATAATCACATGAACTGTTCCAGAGGATTAGAAAAATTGAACAAAGTTGTGAGGAAGGGAATTGTGTAATGTAAGTAGCCTGTAGCAAGTATAGGTGTCCAATATAACATCAAAAGGTAAAAATATTTATAAGAAAAATAAAGACAAGGTGATTCCTAAGCAGCCAGGATATTATGAAAGCATGAGATGAACATGGCTTTTTAAAGTTCCCACTATATTAAATTAAAGGGTATAAAATATATATGCAACCCTAGGATAAAGGAGACATAGTGCCTAATCTCTACTAAAATCTTTTTAAAAATTATGACAGGAAATTAGATATAGTGTCCTAGATAGTAAGTTCTGTCAGGCAAGAGTTATTTATGTCCAGCATGTAACTTAGTACCCAGCAGAAAGCAGACATACCATAGACACTGCAAAGTCTAGATCTAGGTTAACTGGTAAATGCTAGAGGAGAGAAGGGAGTTGAGGAGGAAATGAAATCTACAGCTGGTACTACAAATGATATAAGTGATAGTTTGATTTTACTGTAGTTTCTCAAAATGTGGTCTATAGATTGCTTCTCAAATTTTAATAAGCAATCAACTAAGAGTACTGTCAAAAATTCAGTATCTGATTCAGTGGACTGAGATGCTGCATTTCTAACAAATTCCTATGTGATGCTGATTCTTCTGATCCTTGGACAACACTTTAAGAAGCAAAGCTTGGACAATGGGAATTCATGTAGTCCTTTTTCTTAAAAAGGTAAAGTGAGTCATCCAAACCATGCTAGATTCTGATTCAGTACCTCCAAGGAGACGAACACAAATTTACATTTTTAACATGTTCCCCCAAGTGATTCTCTACGAATTCTAAAATTTGAGAAGCACTGGCTCATAAAAAAAGGGCTGGAGGAGGGTTTGGAAATGGTTTTGCTACCTCTAAACAGCCTTCTTTACACTAGTCCCAGGAGCTTTACACTTTAAGGATGTCCTTGATGTTAACATTCACAGGATTTCACATGAATAAAAATGTTAAGCAATGAGATTGCAAAATGATTTGCTCAGGTCCCTCTACCCCCCTGTGGATGGCCCTAAGCCATTAAAAACAAGTTAAGTGGTAGAAATTGAGTGGAAATAAGTTTCAAATCCTCAGGAAGCAAAGAGGTTAATTACCAGGGTTAGTCTAGAATCCAGAACTGTGTGTCTCCTATTTAATATTTTTGTTAATGGTCTGGAAAAAAGGTGAAGTTTTAAAATTTGCAGACAAAATTTATTTTAATTTTCTTGAGATTAGGGAAATTGGTTGAATTCCAAAAAGGCCTAACAATGTAAGGTAATTAAGAAACACAAAGGTTGATAAAATCCATTTAAAATACATAAAGGCAAAGCACATTTGAAAAATAAATTTAAATTACTCATACACATTGATGAGCTCTGCACTAAATGTAATTTTCTCAGGAATAAGATTTATGTATCTCTTTGTGCAATTCAATGAAGAAATTTGTTCACTACCTAGAGGCAATAAAAATGGAATGAGGTATTAAACCATATTAAAAGAGGCCAGAAATAGGACACACATAGTATAATACCTCAATTTACAAATCAATAATATCTCTTTATCTTAACTATAGTATTATAGTAGTCCTCTTAGTCATCTTAGTTTTAGGTGGCTATATGAAAAAAATAGAGAACCACAAAAGCAATGAAAAAGCATTACTCTCATAAGGAAAATGAGGTACTCTTTATGATACAAGATTGAAGGACACATTTAGTTGAGAAAGGGAAAAATTAAAAGGATATGTAATAGTACATAAAATAATGAATACTAATGACAAAACCAAGTGGGCACTCTAATTTACCTATATTTCCAAAGGCCATTTTCTGGTAATAGAAAAAAATATAATCCAATTATATTAGAAGGTTGACAAGTATTACATACAGATAAAAGGTATTTGTCCTTAACAATGTTTTTCTATGAAAAATTCACTGTAAAAGGTATTATATTATCAAGGTAAATAGAATGACAGAATAAGATTAGCAGACACTATTTAAAAATAATGGCCTATAGCTGTATCTGAAGATGCTATGCAATGTATTAGATCATCTGATCAGTTAGAAGTGGGAGGATAATTTTTCCTTTGTTCCTATACTGCAGTATACTTTGCAGTATAGAGTAGAAAAATAAAATGTAGGGGATAAAAAGGTTATTTTATTCGACCCGACAAGCAGGATGGATCTAATTTTTTGCATCTAGCATTTCTAAAAAAGACTTCTAAAATTCATTTGCCAAGTACTATAAAGAAATAGATATAAAATTAAGTGTATGTCATTGAAAAAGCCTAAATCAAGAGATTATAATCACTTATTCATTAGGTGATACTTACTATGTGCCAGTAATTGTGCTAGATGTGGGAAATAAACTGATCAACAGAAATGGCATCATCCCTGACTTCATCCAGCCAACCTCATAGGCAGTTATACTATAATATGAGAAGTGGAACAACAGAGGAAGTATATGAGTATGTGATGCTATCATGACATACATCAGAGACACACAATCCAAACTTAGGTTATCAAGCAAAGCTGAAAATATTATTCAAGTGACGGGCAGCAGTGCTAACTTATTCAACAGAAGCAATTGCATAGTATAGTACTGCAAATGAAAGAAGTTCAGCATGTCCAAACTAAAAATGAAAAGGGCAAGAGGCTAGGGAGATAAACCAAGGCCCAGACATACGAGCCACCAAGATAAGGGGTTGGACTTTATACTGAGAAAGATAAGAAACTCTTGAATGGTTTTAAAGAAGTAGATAAATATATTTAAATTTTAATTTTAGAAAGTACTCTGGCTGCAATATGGAGCATAGACTAGGGGTAGTGGGTGGGGAAAAAGACTAAAGACTGTGAGTTTACACAGTTTTAACAGGATAGATGATTGTGAGCAGGGTGTTGATATTGAGAATAGACAGAAGCAGACAAAGTAGAAAAATGTTTAGTAGGTAGAGTCAACAAGTTTCTAATTGATCAGATAGGAGGGTTGGTAGTGAGGAAAAGGTATTCCAAGTGAGATGTCAGTGGGCAGTTAAATCTGTGGTACGATAAGCCAAGGAAGGGAGCTCTTCAAATGTGAAGGTTTAGCTGTATAAAAAAAATGAGTAGTCTGGATAGACTATCCTTGGGAAAATGTGTGAATTCATAAGAAAAGAGAGCCTAGAAAGAGCTCTGAGAAACATCAACCTTTATTGCATGGGCTGGAAAAGGAAACTAAGAAAAAAGTAGCCAGACAGAAGGAAAATTAGCAAAGCATCACGTGATGTTGAGGTCATGAAAGCAAAACCAAAATGCAAACAAACAAAAAAATAGGAGCATCCAGATTGCCAGAATTATAGAGAAGTAAGTTAATGCCCTTCCGCCAGAATGTCAGCTCCATCGTGCAGTTATCTGGTCCATTTTGTTTACCACTACATCCCCAGTGCTTAGAACTGAGCCAAAGAGAGTAAACATTTGCTTACTATTAAAGAATAAACTCCTCGTCATTATTTAATTGTTGATTCATTTGGATTCCCTACTTTATTTTACATTATCGATTTATGTCTTGAATCCTTGCTCTGACAGTAGTACAACTTTTGCAAAGGAAAATGATGTATGCAGTTGTTTAGAATTTGAAAATACTTACTGCTTCTAAACAGAAAAAGAAAACATTTCACAAATTCTGATGATACTAAAATAAACATAAGGTGTGTTAGAGAAAATTTCACATTTTTTAATTTATAATTTCTGACACTAGGCTGTACATAAGTATTGACAATTTTATTGAAAAATATCCATGTATTAAAATTGTCCTACTATACAAGATAATAAAAACATATTTCAGTTTAACATCTGAAAAATGATCTTTGTTGAATTGTGATATTCGACTATAGTTATACTCTGTCCCCCTCAATAATGTTGAATGAGGTACTAACATGATATACCACTTCTATTAGCAGATTCTGAGAAGGCTTTGCCTCTTTTAGAAACAGAATATGAAAGAAATCCAATGATAAGTGCCTGAATAAAAGAAGAAGGCCACGGAGAGACAAAGAAGGCCATGTGAAGATGGAAGCAGAGATTGGAGTTGGCTTCTTAAAGTTAAGAAATTCCTGGAGCCACCAGAGGCTGGAAGAAGCAGGAAGCTGGAAGAGGAAGAGCGAGCTCCTCTCGAGCTCTGAGAGGGAGCATGGCCCTGCTGACACTTTGTTCTCTGACTTCTGGCCTCCAGAACTGTGAAAGAATAAATTTCTGTTGTTTTATGGCACCAAGTTTGTGGTAATTTATTATGGCAGTGCTAGAAAACTAATACGGTTAAGTTTAAGACTTTGACCAAGCAGTTTAACCTATATGAACTTCAATTTTCTTCTCAATAAAATAAAATTATACCCTATCACATAGGGTTGTTGTGTTGATTAAATGAAATGATGTTTATAAAAGTATTTTTAAACTATGAAGTGCTACTCAATTCTAAAGATTCATTATGTTGTCTGATCTGTGGTATAAAGTCCTCAAGTATTTTGGGTAGAAGGATAAGAAAAAAGGAATAAAGAATAGTGTCAATGTTTATAATCTAGTGGGTGAAGGATATCATACGACTAAGAAATAAGTAAAGAAATACGAAAAATTACTTAGAATACTATAGTATAATCTTATAAATAAATTTAGTGACATGGTTTGGAGTAAAAAAGGATACACGGAAGAGTGGTTTTGGCTTATAATATGGAATAGCCTAGTTTAGGAAAATTTTATGATAGGTCTGTAGCTATTCACCCCCGTGTATGGAATGTCATAACACTAACAGTTTTAACTACCTATGTTGTTAAGACTATTTGCTAAGACTATGGAGAAGAAGAAGAAAACATCACTTATGGTTTCTAAAATGGAAGTTAATGCACTTTAAAATTAATAAAAATCCAAATACTTTTATGATTGTCAAATAAAAGTAATAAATGAAGCTATTTTGAAATAGCTTGTGTTAAATTCTATCTGTATGAAATAGGACTTTCAACCATCCACACAACTAAATACAGCACTATGCCATTTCTGAGAGTTTTTCTTCTTAGTGGCTTCATAATCACTTTTTATCAAAACATATTCTGTTAATATTCAGTTTGCATTAAAACAAAATAAATCTCAATCTTTATCGCTATCTTCAAGGGAAACCTCAGTTCTAGTCTTTACTCTGTCATTGATAGCTAAGGACTGTAGTTACCATTATGCCCATTATAATTTCAAAATGAGGAGTTCCTACTTGTGTACTTGGAAAAAATAACACTCTTGTTGTTACAAAAATTATTTTTCTGGATATCTTTGACAATTGTCAAGTATGTATTAACAGATATAGATTCAGGGAAGCACTCAAGCTGGTACCTAGGATTGGTGGGTCCCTTGTGTCCTAGTTGCTTGCTTATGGGCATTTTCACTATCAGTTAGAAATTGAGATATTTCTTATTGTACCCATTCAAGAGATGACCAAAAGCTTAGAGGGCTTATCAATGCTATGTGATATTGTCCAGATTCTTAATATTTCAGTAAAGTTGGATAATGAGATGATATAAGCAATGTGAAATTCAACAGGGATAAATTTAAAGATACATTTTTAAAAGAAAATACAAATAAAACATAATAAATATCTAAATTAGTTCAGTTCATGTCAAAAAGAATTGGAGATTGGGTTGTCGACAAACCCTACTGGTCCCAAGAATGTACTGGGATTGAGAAAAAATAAAAATCTAATATTAGTCTACATAAATAGAGGAAACATATAGTCAATATATAAATCAAGTCTGATGTGTATTCTATTCTATTCTGTGTAGCTCAGACCTTATCAGGGAGAACTTGGGCAAGTTATTTTACCTCTCTTTGTCTCAATTTCTTTATTTGTAAAATATGTAAACTAAGAAGCACTTACTACATAAAGTTGTTATGAGAAGTGAGTAAATATATGAGAAACAGAATAGTTCTCGCATAGGATAAGCACTTTAAAAAGTGTTTATAAAATAAAGAACTAGACTACCAATTAGAACCACGATGGGTCTAGAAATTTATGGGACAGTAGATAATTTTCCAAGCCAATTGGTGTTTGCTTCTATCCCTTCTTTGCCACATTTTGGCCAGTTCTGATTCTGATTTCTAAGTAATCCCACCTTTCTGTGACTGGACGTCATATCAAAGGAAAGGTTAGTTCTTAAGTTATCAAAATGTAATTTTTCTGCAGCTGAATTCTTTTCAGAAGAAGTAAGCATATAAAATGAATTTACTATATAACTAGAGGAAACATAAAAGAATCTATTGATATTTGGAATATTTTTAGACTTTGGATTTTAAAACTTCATTACAACTATACATTTAAACATTATACTTCTGGGTAACAAACTCTAATGTAAAGAAGAAAAATGAAAGACACTGAGTTTCCAGATATGAATACTAACAGTGGAGCAAATACAAGAACATTTTCAAGTTCTCAAAAGTGTGGGAGCAATTGCTTTCCGTGATAGTAGTAGCTCAGTGAAATAACTGTATCTAACACTGAGAATACTGGGCCCTGAATCTTGAGAAAGATGAAGCCATGCTATTTGTTTTAAAGCAAATCAAACCAGACTCATAGTCTTCACACTTAATCACTTTCGATTGCAGTAATAACTTGCAATCACAAGACTTTTTCACGCAGCCTTTTTCTGAATAATCTACCTCCATTATAGAAGTAGATGGCAATGCTCCTCTTTATAGTTCTCAAGTACATCTCTAATTTTCTCTATTATAAAAGAAGTTAATGGCTTACATTCTCTTTCTTTATGACATGAATGTTAATGTGAGATAAGTGGCCAAACCTGAAATGAGTGGTTTTGTTGAAAACATTCCTAATCATAGCAGAAAATGAAATTGTTTTTTTTCTTTCTATCATATTGTTATATCATGGCCATTTTATTTTTGTTACAAAATAATATATTGCTGCAAATGCTCAGGAAAACAATCACCAGACTCTTACAGATGCAGTGAGGGCAAGTTATCCTTTTTCCATCACTATTAAATATTACTAAATTTCTTCATGTGAAACTGAGCTATAGGCTATACAAACAGTTTTATGAATAGAGGGTCTAAACTGTGATAATTGTCAATACCTCCTAGGATGACTTTTATTTAAACACACCATTTATGAGCCTTCTCTTTAACTACAGACCCTCAGTATTTACTTACACTTTTGGTAAAAAGGAATCTGGACATATTGGGAAGAACACTGGACTGGGTGTCAGGTACCTGGGTTCAAATTTACTCTGCTACTCAAGATCTGCTATATCTTTGGAACATCCTTCCACCTCTCTTAACATCTTTTCATCTCTGAAAGACCATTTTGATTTAGCCCCAAGTCTTTCTGGACAATAGCAGGCAGCTCTGATCAGCTATGGGTATAGCAGCCTATCTTTGGTTTCACCTATTTTATCTTTGGGCTAATCTGTTCAACAGCATTTGCAAACCAAACCTCATGAGAGTGACAATAATATGTCATTATTTTTAGTACTGGCTCAATCTCATTATCCCAACTTTAATACTTAGGCTATTGAGAAACCTGTGGTAGGAGATATTTCACACATTCAAGCTCCAACTTCAACTCCCTACTTCCTAACAGTTCTAAGGTCTGTATTTAATTTCTTACCATTATCTTTATCTCTTCTGAAATAGCATTATAAATAACTTCTACTAATCGTTTCCAACAATTTTAGTTCCATTTTTCTATTCTCTGGGCAGCCTTTCTATGCTCTGGGCAGCCTGGAGAAGTTGGGGTGTTAGACACATAAATCAACTTCTTCTTCCCTAGCGGGAAGCTGAGAGCTGGGGTTTATCATCGGCTTGCTCTGTGCTGAGTAGTGACAAGAATCTATGGCATCTACCAGCCCGAATCGTCATCTCTATTAGCATCGGGCAGCTGGACTGCGAGAGTACTACAGAGCTCCAAGACTTGCAAGACAGAGTCCAGTCATCTGAGAATCTCCTTGGAAAAGTTGGGCCACTGGACTCACAAACCAAACCCTTCCCTTCTCTGGGAGAGGCTAGGAATTAGGGTGTGTCTTTCTGACTACACAATGCCGTGCAAGGGGTAGGAATTCTGCTGAAAGTGTGTCCCAAATCTCCTCGCTGGCTTCACGGAGTCTGGTTTTGTGTTCACTGGAGCTGCAGGAGCCTTTCCATTAGTTTCTGGATTTCTCACAAGGGGAATTGGGACTTTGTCCATGAATTCCCTGCTGCATCAGTGTGTTGATGGGGAGGGGTGGGGGTGCTAGGGCTTCTTAGTTGATCATCTTGCTGATGTCACTCTCTCATTGTTCTATTAGTAAATCTGAGCTTTTTCTCTGTCTTATTTTCTAATTATCTCTTAACAAAGTGATACAAGAATAGAATTTTTTGAGCTATGAACAATATTCATATCTAAACTTATGTGTCCTAGAACTTTAGGGATAGAAAAGGAACAATTTAAGATTCCAATGATAATTCTACTATAACTATATATGCTATTCATCTCAAGCACTCAAAGAACATCTATTTTTAAAAATTGTGTCACTCTTTCTTTGCATAGGCATGGTTGCAAACTGTCTTGATCTCATTTCATTTCAATGGAAGACACTGGCTAGTGATGGGTTTCAGAATATGCCACCCCGAAATATGACTGCAGAAGACCAGAATATGTCATCACAAATAGGTTACCAACAATAATTTGTATTCCATTTATTGAAGAAATGGAATAAGAATTATTCTGAACTAGTTATTTTGAGAAACTATGGACAAAAGAGAAACTCTGAAAAGTTACCCTTTTACAAGAGAAATGTACAGCTCTAAAGGAAATATCCATTTGTAAGGGTGTCTTCCTCTCTGGGACAGGAAGAGAAGGGATGATCAAGTCACTAGAGACTCTTAATCAATGGAGAAAGCATTGACTTAAATTTTCAAAATAAACTTTTCCCTTGTTTTATGGTACTTTTCCTGGTCATGTTGTTTTAACTAGGTTTTTCCCCACATCCTTCTTTCTTTGTTTCAGAGAACTGTGGTATTTAAGCCTGAAGTCTAAGACAACTCTTTGAGATCTACTCGAGAGATTTACTCACTTTTGTAGGTTATCTGCCATGTATATGAGAGGTATACATGTTATTAAACTTCTGTTTTTTTTCCTCTTGTTAATTCCCCTTTTGTTACAGGGAGTCCCAGCTAAGAATTCATGAAAGGTAGAGGAGAAAATTATTTTTCCTCCCCTTTACTAGGTAATGTGATGCTGAGGATACCAACAGGATCTCCTTAAACCTTAGTCTGCCTAAGTGATTGAAATTCCTATAAAATTAATTACCATGTTAGGATTTCTTCCCTGTAAAAGTAGAAGTACTGTGGAAAGAATGAAGATGAGAAAGGAGGTAGATAACATACTATCTACGATTAATGCCTTTATGTTTTTTTTTTAACCTAAAAGGTAACTCAGAACAATTATTTATGGTTATGCTATTATAAGAGTAAGGGATAATGATAGCTCCAGAGATTAATTTGTAAATTTAACATTTATTAATTGAGTGGTCACTATATGCTAAGCACGCAATGTATGCCAGGTTCTGCCTAAGTAGAATCCCAAAATAGGTAGTACAGAATAGATTGGGAGCAGCATGGAAAAAAACCAGCCTCCTAGAAATAGAGAAATATAAGGATAGAAACCTTATCCTTATATGTAGGAGAAAACAGAGACAAACTCTTGTTCTGAGTAAGTCATTCTTACCTGCCTGTAACACTCCCTCAGCTGCATATATTTATTATTCCATAAAAGTCTTTTCATTCCATAAATTTTTAACACAACACACATTCTTTTCCTGAGCATTATAGATATAGGTAATAGAGTCTTCTCTTGCTTTAGATTCCAGTATAATTTTTAAAAACCCCTAAAGTGAATGGAGTCATTATTAGGTATCTGTGAAAATACCTACTTTGAGTGATAAAAACATTTTTATGGAAGACACTGATAACAACTCCTACATACATTTGCAGAAATAAAGAGACTTTATTACATAAATGTTAGACAAAGCACTCCTCATCTACTAATAGATAAGCAAGAAAGTGGTCATTAGAATAAATGGTGAAGTTACTTAGGTTTACATCAGTAATGCATAAAATTAACCATACTTAATGTTATTGAAGAGGAATAAGCCATCTTCCTAATCATAATCATCTTGATCCAATTCCATCCTTCAGAAATTTTAATTTATCTAACTTATAAGAAAATGTGTTAAACAAAGGCACTTCACAATATTAGTGCAATTTGCATCAAATGCACTAGAGAAAATTACCTAATACAATTTTCTAACCCATTTAGTATCATGAACTAGGCACTAAAAGGAGAAAATTGCATTTTATGATTTGTAGGCTGCTGAAAACATCACACCTGAATTCACATAATCTGCATATTTTTATGCAATTCCCTCAACAAAAAAACAAGTCTTTAATAAGCCAGAACACTAACTTGAAGATTTTACTGCATTAAACTAAAATAGAAAGATAAGACATCTAGCTCTATTTGAGAAACAAACAGTAACTATAAAAATGCTATAATCATTTCTCTTCTATTTTTGAAATAAAATTATAAGTCTCTCCTTGTCTCTATTATCTTTTATAAGATTGAAAGAATAAAAAGATTAAAACTAGTACTGAAAAAGTATGCATCAATTTATTTTATTAACATCCATAGTCCTTTGAATCAAAGGTTACTAAATAACAGGACCAAAAAAAAAAAAACACCTATATATCAATAGAGTTCATTAATTTCCTTTTTTAAAAAACCTCTTTAATTAGGAAGCTGTGCCAGCATAAAACTAAATTGTATAAACTAGAAACAATTACTCATTTAAATAATTGAACTTGTGAAGAAGACCTTTTGATTTGTAATTCCCGATTCTGCTATCAGAGAAAGAAAGGGAGTCAAAATAAATGAAGACGTGGTATTTGCCATTATGACACAGAAATAAAGTTTTTCAGCATTTGTCAAAGCAGATGAGCAGAATGTTTATTATTTCTATGATATCATCATGTGGCATACAAAAGAGTGAGTGTAAAATGCTGTACAGAGGATTACTCCTGAGATTCTTCTCATGTCATAGTACTGCAAACATGGCAGGATCACATTTCAACTCAGACACCCTAAAACTGACTCATCTTGCCAAAGGGAATAGAATGTAAAACATGTCCTTAACCTCAGCATCAGAAAGAGAAATAAGATGGCAGAAAAGACAAAAGGGCAGACACAGATTTCTCAGGCAAAAAAAAGAAGGAGCTGCAGGGCCAAGCAAATAGACAAAAGTTATTCCTGAGGTTAACAAATAATGCAGGCGGCAAGCATTTTGCAGGACATATTGGAGCAAAGGAAGCAAAGACTCTGCAAAAATCAATTTATAAAGACTATACTTAAAGTGACCTCTGAGCAATGCATTAGCAGGAACTGAGAATTTCTTGCAAATAGAATAAGGATCCTGATAAGAGATATCAATGCCAAGGAAGAAAGGCATAGAAATAAGAGCAAGTGTCACACATGATGAGAAATCCAGATTAAAGCAGAACACACACTACTTCCTAAACCAAATTAGCCTTTCTTGCATTTTCTTAACAAGGACTAATTGCTACATTACATGCGAACTCTAGTATATCTTTTAGAGTAGCTGCATATATCTGTGACTAATAAATCCATACATTGTCATTAACATCAAACCATATGATAAAATCCACATAGTGTCATATATATAGTGTCCTTCCACATATGGGTTCAGGTTTTCTCAACAAATATTTACAGCCTACTAATTAATAAAGTTGAGAATGAACATGCTAGTCTAGGAAATGTTACTTATGGATTTGTGGATCATGTAAATCCTACATGTTAATAGTCAATATCTTAGAGTGGGAACATACAGTAAAACATACGTCATAAGCAGCCTTCTAAAATAGTCCCAATGACCTCCGCCTATCTGTATTTACAACCCTGTGTGATCCCCACCTTGAGTGTGGGCTGGACCTAGTGACCTGGGTTTAAGGAAAAAAGTGATGGGATACCACGCCTGAGAATATGTTTTGAAAGTCTGTGATTTCCATCTTGCTCACACTCTGTCTCTGGCTCTCTTGCTCACTTCCCCTGAGGAAAGCCTGCTGCCTTGTTGGGAGCTGCTCTACTGAGAGATCCACACAACAAGGAACCCAGGCCAACCTCCAGCCACCAGCCAGGAGAAACTGAGGCCTCAGTCCAACAGCCCATGAGGAAGTGAACTCTGCCCACAGGAAGTAGCATCCTTCCCCAGTCAAATCTCAAAGTGACTGCTGCTTACGGGAGACCTGGATTGCAGCCTTGCAAAGGACTTTGAGTCCGCTGAACTGCACCTGAATTCCTGAACCAGAGAAACTGTGAGATAATAAATGTTGCTTTAAGCCACTAAATGTTGAGGCAAACTGTTTAAACAATGACAGAAAAATAATACAATATCACTCTTTAAAGCATTTTGTCTTAGGAAGGTTTATTTCTTTGTGATTGTATCACATAGTCACTAAAGGTTGTGCAAATGCCTGAACAAGTAAAAACAATGCCCTTATTATTGCTAGATTTAGAATAAACTATATTAAAGTGTCTAACAAATGAGCAACGGACCTCTATAAAGGCTGTTTTTTAAATTTTTGCTATAAATTTGTGCTACATTATCAGTAGTCATTTCATTAAGGAGATTTTCTTTATTTTTCCCCTGGATTATCTACTTAATAATAATGAGAAAAGGGGAAATCATTTACTTTAAGAAAAAGAAAAATCTAAAATTAAAAATAATATCTATTATTTAAACATTACCAAAGACTCATAATTGTTATAAAATTAAAAATTAAATATATAAAATGACACAATATACGTAAAAGAGAGCTTGTTGTTAATATTACCTCATTCAAAATTAAATTAGCTAGGTTAAGAAGACAATCAAAATTTTATTTTACATCTAAGTCCAGTATTTTTATTTCTACTTCAAGTACGAGTGTTGTGCACTAATTTATTAATATGTGCAATAGCTGTTGCCTAGGCCCACACACACGTGGCAGAAAGTATAAAGTGAGTGGAGGTCAGGCATTCCCACTAATAGGATACAGCAGCTTACTTGGTGTTTGCATTCATTGAAGAAACTATTTCAAGCCCAATATCCTTCTATAATCCTTTTTTGTTCTTTATTTGCCCTCTAAAATTTGCAAAAGCTGTTCAGCTTCAACTGACTTCCTCGATTCTTTGACTACTCTAAAGTGTGACCTCACTGACTTCTGTCCTAACTTTCTGATTTCCAAAACTTTAGTTATTCTGCACTCAGTACCACAGTGTATGTAACCTTCAATCCAGCCTCTAGTCTGGAGTTTTGACTGATTCAGTTTCTACTCCTGCCTGAGTTATCTTACCTTTAAGTATCCTATGCCACTTCCAGTTCATAATGCCTCTTCAACAAAAAGAGCACGAATATTTTAACCAATTCTTCATTGCTCAACAATAAATATTAAATGTGTAGTAAAACCCTAGTGTATGTAAAGCATTTTCAATTCTTACTATAATTTCCTTGCCTCTTCCTTCTGCAACATCCCTCAGCTGATCCAAGTGATTTGTCTCCCACAATTCTCAGTCCTTCCTACTCACAGACAAAATCCACATGGTAAGGTGATAATAATTAAACAGTGTCAGCTCCCATCACTGGGACTTAACATCTGACATCCTCCCAGACTACAGATTCTGATGCTCACTTGTTCTCCAAAGTGGCATGGTACAGTGGAAACTGGTCTTGGAGGCAGATGAGTCAGAGTTAAAATTCTTAGACTCTAACATTTTGGAGAACATCTTGGGAAAATTATGGTTTCCTAATAATGAAATAATACTCTGCTGAGATACAACTAGGAAAATGGGCCTAAATACAAAGTCTAATGTGCTCTCTTATCAAATACATTGTAAAACGTTGGGTGCAGACATAAAGAAATCCCTCCGTTCCTTCTCATAGTACTAGAAGCATCTAGTCAAGGAAGAATAAATCTTACGTGAAGAAGAACATGACTGTGGAAGAGTAAGACTCCATGTCCTTTGAGAAGGGAAAGAACTAGGTGTTTTTTGGAGATGTAAGGGGATATTTAAGAAGAGAAGGACTCCCAGATACTGGAACCATGGATGTATGTCCCTCTGCAATGTAACGCTGGACTGAAGGATGAGTATGTATTGTTGGAGACATAGTTCTACATTCCCCTTTTGTCCATTTATAAGAGAAGAGAGAAACAGCCATAGGCCAAAATCAAAGCAAAACAAAACAAAACAGTTAGAAAGCATAATTCCAGAGAGATAATCTCTGGTCACCTGGACCACTGGGTTTAAAAGAGCCTGCACAAGATAAAAAAGATCAGAGACCCCTACCCAAGGCTGTTACTAGAAAGAAAAAGATAAATGTCTCCCCTGAACTTTAGAAAATTAAGCAAATCCTTGTGTAGTTTATCAAGCTGAATTTCATACTATTTTTATTGCCCCAAATCCCAAGACAATAGCTTACTTTAAGGTAGTCATAACTATACCAAAATTACACACACACACACACACACACACACATAGGAGATATATATATCTCCTTTAAATTAAAACTATACTGAGAAACAATTTATCAGCTATCAGATTGGGAAAATTTAAAACCTGGACAGTACATTCTCTTGGTGAGGCTGTGGGGAAATAAGCACTCCCATACATTAATGGTAATGACGCAAATTGGTACAATAACAAAATAATGGAATTTAGCAATATCTAAAAAAACTATATCTACATTTGCCCCTTCTCCCTACAATATGACTTCTAGGAATTTAACCTGAAGATAGTAGGCCAAGAATAAGAAGTCATTTATACACAGCTATTAATTTCAGCATTATTTGCAATTTCAAAACACTGGAACATCCAAATATATTATAGGACATTGTTTGAATAAACTATGCTAGATCTACACATTGAAGTTCCATTCAGCTGTAAAAAGAATAAGAAAGATTTTTATGAATTGATATGGAGTTATCTTCATTAAGTGTAAAAAGCAAAGGACAAATGATATATTATATTTTATATCCAGATAAAATAAAGGATAAAATATATATTATATGTTATATATGTATATATTATATATTATATGACCTTTGCTTAAAGAAATTGTAGTAAAAGAAAATATACACATACATGCTTGTTTTGCAAAAGGAAACTTAAAAATAATAAACTAGAAAATCAATGAAATGATTTACCTACAAGGAGTAGGGGTCCTGCTGAAGCAGGTGGAAAAGGTTGTGGGATGTGATGTTTCTCTACATATACATCGTTGCATAGTTTTGACTTTTAGAAGCATATACATGTTTTTCATATTAAAAAGACACTGAATGCAAACAGTAACAAATGAACCCAACTCATTTAAAATGAATAATATAGCCCCATACATTTGGTTGCAGAATTATTGGTATGAGTGTAATAGAAGGGAAAAAACAAGAGTTTTGATTGTTTTTCCCCTTTTATTCACATAATAGAAAGCCCATTTCACTGAAATTTTCAACAAAGATTAAAACAAACAAACAAAAAAAAAGAGTGTCTGGTAAATATTTACTTAATCAGGAATTCTAATGAGAACAGCTCTTCTTACTATAGCAATCCAAAACTGAATTTACCTATAGTAAGCACCTCTGTACTAAGATAACCAGGTTCAGAGTTATAGCACAGCCATGGACTCCACTGGCTAGGAACTGAAAATTAAAAACAGTCCATGGGACAGAATTAATTAAGATTTCAGAATTTAGAAGTTTCCTATTCATTTAGCATCAAATGAACAATATCCGTACTATCTAAAAAATAAAATACTCATCTGTTTTCAGCCAAGAACTCAGGATTAAGTGACAAAGGAGAAAATATTTACAGTAAATAATCTTTAAACTGAAACTGCTTTATAGACAATAACTTACCTAATTCTAAAAACAACTTGCATATATTTTTAATAAGTTGATAGTAATAGTTATGGCTATTACAGGGCATCTGAATGTATTCAATGTTACTTTTCTATTAATGGAAAAGTATTATACATATTAAGAGACTCAGGAGTTTCATTTATGTACATGAATACATATATACACATACATACCCTGAAAATGTACACCACCACCTATGTGAGTTAAAACATTAACTATTTTTACTAATTGTTCTATTTAGAAAAACAAAGTGAATGAATTAATTAATTCACTTTATTTTAGGAATTGAAAATTCAAAGTAAAATGTTATAATTGGAGTTAAAAAAAAATAGCTTCACTCCTAGCACCAGGATTTGAAATATGTCTAAATAGAAATCTGAGAGTAAATAAAATGCATGTCTTGTTTGAAAGATTTCTGTGCTGTTTAATTTATTGCTTGATTTTACAAGTTCCACTTATGTTTAAACTCCATTTTAAAATAACCACAGGATTAATAAGGGATTAAAATTGAATATTGTGAGAAAACTTCAAAATTATGTCCCTTTATCTCCTAAGTAGGAAGTTGGCACTTAACTGCTGCCACCTTTATAAAAGAAATAAACTTTTAAATTACTTTAACTCACGTGTGTACTTGTACAGATCACTCTTCGACTGTGCTTTAAAGTACACCACACTAAGGCAATCCACACTCATCATTAAGCTCATGCCTTGGTCTTCAGTAATAGAACTAGATTTTCTCTCATTTAATCAGATTTACACGATATTGCAGACTAATTGGAGTACACTTCCTAATTTAAAAACCAATTATATTTTATAATTGACTAAATTTTTATTGAAAACACTATTCCTCATTAGTTGTTATAGATTTGCACATACACAATCATCAAAATTGAATGTTATATATGAATAGTTTATTTATCTATCACCAATTATAAATGTCCAGTCAGCTTGGGCAAAAAGACATAATGAAAGTTTGGACTGATGGCATATTGATGATCTTCATTACTCTGGTAAGTATATTACCTTTTTCAATGGGTATTTAATACATTGGTGTGCAATAAACTACACTAATTACCTAAATTCAAAATAATACCATTCCACACAGTTATTATCCCGTAACAGAAGAACTATGCAACTCTTCCACAGCAGTCAAAATGCAAATACTCACTGCCTGTATTTAGTCTGCAATGAAGTAACAAGGCAGCATTCACTCACTCATTTTAGAGGACATCCTACCAGAATCACCAGATAACACACACATGGAATTTATGTTAATATAATACAAGTTATAATGATCATATGATATAATCATTGATTGGTATAATCACTGATACAGAACACACCATAAAGATTATCTGATAGACCATCACTTAGAATAAATATTGTGTGTCTATCTCCAAAGGAAATTTAAAGATTCTCTTACTCTTTACTTGATTATTAATATTTAAGAAGGATTGATCACTGATGGTTTCCTATATAGAGAATTAGAAGCCATGACAAAAATTTCTCAATCTCTTTCTTTCTCTTTCTCTCTCTCTCTCTCTCTCTCTCTCACACACACACACACACACACACACACACACACAGTCATTTAAATTCCTCAAAGAAAGCCAGGCTCTGTAGTTCATGCCTGTAATCCTAGCACTCTGGGAGGCTGAGGTGGGAGGATCACTTAAGGTCAGGAGTTCCAGACCAGTTAAGACCCCATCTCTACTAAAAACAGAAAAATAGCCAGGTGTGGTGGTGTGCACCTGTAGTCCCAGCTACTCGGGAGGCTGAGGCAGGAGGATCGCTTGAGCCCAGGAGTTTGAAGTTGCTGTGAGCTATGATGACACCACAGAATTCTAGCCAGGGCAACAGAGTGAGACTCTATCTCAAAAATAAATTAATTAATTCCTCAAAGAAATTATATTTTAATGACTAATCAAGAATCAATGGTTCCAAATAACTACAAGCTGCTTTAATGGAAAGGAAAATCTATGTATGTAATCCTACTCTATACTAGGTAAATATTTAAGCCTAAAACAATCATAATTTGATGTTGATTGGGCCAGTTAATGTAATACTTTATTCACACTAATTTTTCAGATATGTTGATGGAGGTTCTGATTATGTAATATAATTGAGTTTTCATGAAGATATGGTTATTTCAAATAAGCATCAGAGCTTATCTTCATGCCTAAATTGTAAAAATATTCTTTCCTCAGTATTTTCCTATTAATAACTATCATACTTTTTGTAAATCAGAAAAAATAAAATTATAAAATTTTGATTAAAAGTTAATGTTTTTTTCATTATTTTATTTATTTGGGGTATGATTGTAATGACGGTTAACTTTTTATTTTTACATTTTAGAGCTGTGGTATCCAATAGAGCAGCCACTAGCCATTTGTGGCTATTTCAATTTAAATTAATTAAAATTAAAAAATTAATTAAAAATTAATTTCCTTAGTCACACTAACCATCTTTGATTGCTCGACTGAGAGATAATATGGAGCTTTTCCATCACCTCAGAAAGTTCTTTTGGGCAGTGCTATTCCAGAAGCACCACAAAGAGTGAAAAGATCACCGTGTTGGGAAATTCACAGTCTGAACTGATTTAACCAAGATTCAAACCCAGCCTGTCTCCAGAACCTCTGCCTTTCCCACTGCATCTGGCTTTTGACAACCAGTATTACCCATTAGCCAAAGATACTCTGGTTAACGCTACAGTTTCAGCAAAATTTATATATGTACAGTAGTGATAAAACAATTACATCAAAATTATATGTGGCACCACTCAGTGGCTACAGAGAATAATGCAGAAATATGTTAAAAGCAGATCAGGCAATGCAAGCTTAGATTAATTTATACTTAACTAATCCATATAATAGTTTCATGTAAGTCTGGACTCAGCCCACTTTCAAAAATAATTTGGAACTAGTAATTATGCTATAAAGTCTAAATATCTAACATCTTATTATAACATGTATAATTTAACTCATCAATTGGTTTTTTAATTTCATTTTGCTGTTCACCCAGCGGAAAATGATTATTGTAATATTATGGTCAAAGACAAATGGGGAAGGACAACCATATGCCCTGAAACAAGATCCTTGCAATTCTTTTAAAAATAGGTCTAATGTGGTTAGAAAATATTCATAAAATAAGATTATTTCATAAAACATTTGTTGAAGGAACTAAAGTTCCAAAGAATTATAATTGTATTTTGGCTAATCTGATCTAGAATTCCTCACATTACCTTTCCAGCCCAGCCATAAGTTCCTGTTTCCTGTATCTAGTAGCTCTAAGAATCTTTCTGGTATCTACAATGGGAAAATAATTGTTTCATTTATTCTGTTCCCAATTTATAATTATTTCTTATTTGGCCTTATTATTTGATAACTATTTTTAGAACTGTAGATATTAATATAATTTTCTCTTTGACTTGGAGCTGAAGCTACATTAAACACTGGCTTCTAAAACCATAGCCTCTGTCTCAATCCCATCTCCTGCTTCTGCTCCAGGGTTCCCTTCATTGTGTAAGTCAAACATTGGCTTTAGAACCAATATTTCTCCAAATGTTACCTACACCACAAACTGCCAAGACCTATAGAATATACATGTACCTACACTGTGCATTTGCCAAATTGTGGGTTGAATCAGTTTAGTGGATTAGAAGATCAATTTAGTGATAGATAAGCTTGAAAAAAATTATAAACATCAGAATGCAACACACACAAATTTTACTTTTTTAGTTACAAATTTCATGACAAATGATATTAAATGAAGACAAAAGTAACGCAATCCTGTAATAAGTAGAGGACTATTTATAATTTTTACTATTATTAATATAGTAAAAATTAATTTGCCTATATATTCTAATGTTTCTCTTGCACCTGATAATTATACTTACAATTGTCTTTTTCTTTGTCATTAATTTATATTCTTATCAATCATCAATAAATCTATTTCCCCAATAAATAATCTCTTATGATTTCTCAGAAAAGAATATTTTTGAGATATGGGAAAGAAAAAGCTTAAATCAAAACATAGTATGTATAACTAAGCAAAAGGTGGATAGAATGATAAATTGATTGGTGGCACAATTATACCTTTAACTGCTATATTTACTGAATGTATCTAAATACCAATAATAATCATAAAAGCTATCCAAATATAAATTTTATGTTAACTGATACAGCTTTATTCTCAGAGTTTTCATTAAAAAAAAGGGATGAACACAAAAATGAAACAATTGCTGTATAGCTTTACATTAAAATGCATCAGAAAAATAGGTCATTGCTATTTTTGGATAAGTACAAGACATCCAATATCAAAACCAGGAGGGGAAATTCTTCAGTGAACAATTACATTGAGCTTCCATCTAGAACACTCACTTCAGTCCCACACCTCAGTATCTGGAGCATACACAGTAATCCTGCAAGCGGTTTATAGAACAGCAGTAAAAATAGTTCAAAGACAGAAGAAAGTTATTTTAATTGAATAACTAATAAATATTCAACTAAGGAATAATTGTATGACAACAAAGAAATTAAAACTAAAGAGAGTGGATCCATTCATCACAATATTTTGAAAGAATTTAAATAAAATTATAACATTTATATCTTACAAATAAATTTCTACTAGCAAACCCTGGAATTTGGAATTAGACCAGAAAAAACAGTCGAACACAGGACATAAGGGTATACTCAGACAGCAAAGGATGAATATTTGCAGCTCCATTTTTTCTAAGATTAATCAGTTTACATAATAATGAAGACCGAGTTATATAATATTACCTCTATGTGAGTAAGCCAACTTGCTCAATTTTTGAAACAAAAGGAAAGAAAGTTTTAGCAGCTTGGAAGAGTTTTGTAGTTATAAATAAATGAAACACTTTTTGGATAACCTGATTCTTCCACTGATTCTTCCACAGATCATCACACTTGAAGATGAAAAATGAAGTGAAATAAGAGATAAGGGGATAAAATTCTAAAAAATATACTTTTTATTTCTTTCAAGCACATGTTGTACCCCAGTGTGCCATGGTTCACTGCCACCAAATTGGTTTTTCCTTCTTGTATCAATATCCAAATCACGTTTTTCTCAGAAGGCATACACTAACCTTATCATCAATCCTGTGAATGTCATCAGTCAGGATGTTGGTAGCTAATTCATGTTACCTTCTCACAGGATGTACATTAAGATTTCCAGAGTACAGTTTGTTGCAAGTCATAAGAAATGTTTGAAAATATCCTCTTAAATAGATGATATATACTTGTGCATTTTAATAATTCCCTAAGCATACTACTCCTTTGAAAAATTTAGAAAAATATCCCAGTGCCTTAAAATCAAATTTGTAATGAAATAAAATGTCTAAAACTCAAACACTGTGAATTGTATAAAAAGGAAATATATTAAATATGTATTCTAATAAGTAAATTGCATTGAATAAAGGTTGAGAAGAAATAGGAATTGGAAATTCAATAGAAAAACAATAATCATTCTAATAAATACAATTAACCCTTAATAATATTAAAATTGATAAAATTTTTAAATTACCATTGTGGGACTGAAGAACTCAAACAAATACTCATTTTGATTAGTTATCTAAGAGAATGTATTTATCTACTTCTAAAATCGAATCTGAAAGCCCAAAATATTTGAATACTCATTTAGAAGGTTTGCTTCATTAAAAGTAATTATTTCGGAGGATAATGAAATTATACACATTTTTTTAGCAGAGCCAGCACAAAACGATGTTTGTTGAGGAAGAGCAAGATACGTTCACCACAGACAAGAAACAGGCTCTGTGTCATAAAAAGAGGTTGAAATTATACACTTTTTTTTGTACCTAGGGTGTGCTAATATATTTTTGTGATCTCAATTCATGAAGCTCAAGCAATTAATCACACATATAAAGTTTACTTTTATTGTGGGATTTTTAATCAAACCTCCCTCTTTTTTGATACTGAGTGCATACTAAACAAAGTTAAGGATTTTATTCAGTACAACAAATATTTATCAAATACTCCCTCATGCAGAAACATGCTAGCTGCTGGAATATAAACAGGTGTAAAATAAGGTCCTTTCTTCAAAGGGCATAAAATCAAATATTATGAATAAGACAAGCATACAGATAGTAATAATACAAACCAAAAAAGGCAAATGTTTTAAAAGTATTCAAATAAATCTGGATCTCCAATGACTATTTTATATTGATGAGGGCTCAAAAAGGATTTCGTAGAAGAGGCAACATTTGAATTGGGCATCTTCTCAGACCACAGTGGAATCAAATTAGAAATTAATTCCAACAAAAACACTCATCTCTACACAAAGTCAAGCAAACTAAACAACCTACTGCTGGTCAGGTCAAGGAGAAATTAAGATGGAAATCCAAAGATTCTTCAAACTAAATGATAAAGGGGACACAAGTTATCAAAATCTACGAAGAATAGGAAAAAAAAAAAAAAAAAGAAAACAAGTTATCAAAATCTGTGCGATACAGCTAAAGCAGTCCTGAGAGGAAAATTCATCAGCCATAAATGCCTACATGCAAAAGACAGAAAGATTACAAATCAATAATCTGATGAATCATCTCAAGAAACAGGAAAAGGATGAATTGGGCTTTGAAGGCTGGATGATATTCCCACATAAGCAGATGTATGCAGAAGACATTTTGTGAAGATAACACAGTATGAGCAAAGTAATGAGGCAGTGACTAGAAAATACTTCCACACACACAGTAGGTAAAACACAATGTATGCATATGCATAGCAGAGAATAGTTCAAAAATTAGCACTGGGGTATTTTTATTCAGGCCCTTAAAACCTAAGATGAAGAATTTGACTTAGTTCGAAGAGCCGCAGAAAGTTAGCAAATAATTTTCAGCACAGGTAGATCTTCTTCATAAATTATTTGCCTATGCCAATGTCTATAAGAGTTTTTCCAACATTTTCTTCTAGAATTCTTATAGTTTCATGCCTTAGGTTTAAGTCTGTTATCCATCATGAGTTGATTTTTATGAGTTGCAAGAAGTGCTGCCTGCTTCAGGCTTCTACATGCAGCTATCCAATTTTCCAAGAACACTTACTAAAGAGGGATTTGTTTCCCCAGTGTATGTTTTTGTTTGCTTTTTCAAAGATCAGACCACAGTGGAAGAAAATTAGAAATTAATTCCAACAGAAACACTCAACCCTACACAAAATCTTTGAAATTAAACAACCTACTGCCGAATGATTATTAGGTCAAGGAGGAAATTAAGATGGAAATGAAAAGGTTCTCTGAACTAAATGAAAAAGGGGATACAAGTTATCAAAATCTGTGGGATTCAGCAAAAGCAGTTCTAAGAGGAAAATTTATAGTCTTAAATGCCTACATCCAAAATACAGGGAAATCACAAATCAGCAATTTAACGAATTATCTCAAGAAATTGGAAAAGGAAGAGCAAACAAATCCCAAACCCAGCAGAAGAAAAGAAATAACCAAGATCAGAACAGAACTAAATGAAATCAATAACAAAAGAATTACCGTGAAGATTAATAAAACAAAAAGCTGGTTCTTTGAAAAGGTAAACAAAATCAACAGGCCTCTCACTAGCTTAACCAGAAACAGAAAAGAAAGGACCCTAATAAGTTCATTCAGAAATGACAAAGGAGATATTATAACTGACACCATGGAAACACAAAATATCATCTCCAAATACTATAAAAATCTCTATGCACATAAACTTGAAAGTGTTGAGGAAATGAGCTAATTCTAGGAAACACACAACCTTCCTAGGCTCAATTAGGAAGAAATTGAATTCCTGAGCAGCCCAGTATCAAACAATGAAATTGAAGCAGCAATAAAAAATTTCCCAACCAAAAGAAGCCCCAGACTTGGTGGTTTCACAGCTTAATTTTCTCAGACCTACAAAGAATAATTGGTACCTATATTGCAGGAATTATTTCATAACATCGAGAAGGAAGGAATCCTCCCCAATTCATTCTATGAAGCCAATTTCAGCTTGATACCAAAGCTAGGAAAGGACACAACAAAAAAATAAAACTACAGACCAGTATCTCTCATGAATATAGATGCAAAATTTTTCAATAAAAACCTAGCAAACTGAATTCAGCTGCATATCAAAAGAATAATCCACCATGACCAAGTGGGCTTCATCCTAGAGATGCAAGGATGGTTCAACATACGCAAATCTATAAATGTGATTCACCACATAAATAAAAGCAAAAACAAAAACCACATGATCCTGTCAATAGATGCACAAAAAGCATTTGACAAAATTCAGCACTCCTTTATTATAAAAACTCTTAACAAAATAAGCATAGATGGAATATACTTCAGAATGATAAAAGCCATATATGATAAACCCACAGCCGGCATCATACTGAACAGGGAAAAATTGAAAGCATTACCTCTTAGAACTGGAACCAGACAAGGTTCCCGCTTTCACCACTTTTATTCAACATGGTGCTAGAAGGCCTGGCCAGAGCAATCAGGCAAGAGAAGAAAATCAAGGGTATTCCATTGGGCAAAGAAGAGGTCAAACAATTACTTTTTGCTGATGATATCATCTTCTATCTAAAAAACTCGAAAGATTCTGCTAAGAAATCCCTGGAATTGATGAATAAATTCAGCAAAGTCTCAGGTTACAAAATCAATGTACAGAAATCAGTAGCATTCCTTTATATCTCAACAGTCAAGCTGAGAATCAAAGACTCAATACGTTTCACAATGGCAACAAAGAAAATAAAATACCTAGGAATATATTTAACCAAGGAGGTGAAAGATCTCTACAGGGAGAACTATGAAACACTGAGGAAGGAAATTGCAGAGGATAAAAACAAATGGAAAAGCATACCATGCTCATAGATCAGCAGAATCAACATTGTTAAAATGTCTATACTACCCAAAGTGATCTAGAGATTGAATGCAATCCCCATTAAAATACTAGCATTTTTCACAGATCTAGAAAAAATAATTCTATGCTTCGGATGGAACCAGAAAGACCCTGAATAGTCAAAGCAACCTTAAGCAAAAAGAACAAATTTGGAGGCATCACTTTACCAGACTTCAAGCTATACTACAAGTCTATAGTAATCAAAACAGCATCATACTGACATAAGAACAGAAACATAGATCAGTGGATCAGAACACAGAACCAGATATAAAGCCTATAATTTCTGCCTGGGTCTCTTAGAATGCTTCTGTGTAGGAAGCTCCCTCTGTTAAGCCAGTTTCCACATTGGAGGAAGCCAGCATCAACTTCCAGTACTGAGGGCCAAGCCTTTAGATTATGGCAGCTGCTATTCACATTTTATTGCAAGTCAATGGGAGACCCCAATTAAGAACTGCCTAACTGGACCCAGTTAATTCACAGACTCATGAGAGACAGATTATTTTTTAATTTTATTTTAAGCCACAAAACATTTGGGTGGTTTGATATACAGCAATAGATAATAGATATGGAAACAATGCTTTCAACTCATTAAGAATGTAATATTTCAGGGAATGAGATACCTTGAATAAATGAGTTCTTGCATGGTTCCAGCTCATTCAGAAAATAGTTCATCCATAAAATTTTAATATCAACTGAAGGGATGACTTTGGTATAAATACATTATGCACTGTGTTTTTCAATATAATGCTGTTTTATTGTTAATCAAGTGGTCCTCATTCACTGCAAGGAGCTCACTTGCTAGAATCAATTTGAAGACTCATGCTCTGGTGGCTTTTTTACTATGTATTTTATATTCTCATTTGTTCTTAGGTAAATGTTATAGCAGCAATGCACCCATTACTAGCAAGACTTTTACTATGAGTTGTTTCTTGGCATTCATCAACAGAGTGGTGTTAGATATAAGTGAGACATAAATTTCTATCTTCATACATATATGAGAGATATAGAACATAGTAGAATGATTCATTACTAAGTTATTTACAATAATCAGTTCAAAACTGACAAATAACTTGACACAGCACCTAACTAGGGAGTCATTTGTTCCCATTTTATTTCCTCTTCTGATTATAGCTGCTCCTTCTCACCTTCCCTAAAAGTGCACACATCCCTTCTATTGAGGATGAAAGAATAAGTGCTGAAGACTACCTAAAAAGCTGTTTTTGCATAAAGGACAGAGAGTATCATCTTAATGTTTTTGCATAAAAGTCAATTTATCTGTTAAAATAGAAAAAAGGGATGGAATGAGGGACAAAATATAAGGCCGTGTGTGTGTGTGTTTACATTTGTATCTGATGCCTGTATCATCTGATTATCTCAAAATTCAAGTGGAAAACCCTCTCGTTTTGTCCAAGAGGAAATATAGAAAAGCAGTACCTATAGCAGTGTCTACAAAAAAGTATAGACACCACCTTGAAGTTCTAGCTAGAAGCTTTACCATGGTAACTTATCAAACTTTATAAGATTATCCAACCCTAAATATAAGAAGGGCTACTCATTTCCACATGCCAATACATGTGAAAGCAAAACACTAGACAATATTAGAAAATTAGGAATGTAAGAGCAAAAAATAAATTTATTATGTTATTTACTACAGAGGACAGCTCAAGGAAACTTGCCCCTGAGCTAAAAAACAAACAAACAAAAACCCTCACGCTTCTTCTAAATAGGTACAGAACAATACTTTCCCAAACAATTTCCTCTTTGTTTACTTTTAATATTATCCCCAAAAACATAAATGACAATGGGAAGTCAAATGCTATTCATCCCAAAGGCATCAGTTGTCTAAAAAGTACTTGTTAAGTAGCATCTATGTCTGGACATTAGAAAAGATGCTGTAGAATATTTTATTAAAAAGAAGTAGAACATATTCTCTGGCCTTACTAAAATTACAGAGCAAATCAAAAGACAAAGTGAAATTTAACCAAATAAATACTGTACTAAAAGACACAAATATCAAAACATATGGTGCTATATCCAAGAACAGTCCTTAAGTCTGATATTCCTCTCCTGTAATGCAACTCACTGTATGTGCAGGCCTCACCTGGTCTTCTTCATATCACCCTATAGGAAATGAGCATTGGAAAAATAATGTAAATCCTGATACTCTTGCTACTGCTATTACTGTGAGTAATGAAAGGTCTGTGTCTCAGATTCAGGTGTTCTGTATCTTTGCTCAGCATCCATGAAACTGTGTCAGGCTAACTTACTGGCTTGTAAGTAAGGTCAAACACCAAATACTTTGTAGATCTTAGCATATAGAGGGTTTTAAAATTTTGAAGCAAGTTCACTAGAGGACTATTACATGATTTGATTTGATGGATAACAGGAAGATAATATCCTGACATGATTCCCATGTTTTTTCTCACTTCCAGGACCTTTCCCTATGTTGGTTCTCTAACAGGAACAATGTTCCCCTGTCCTCTTTTACCCAATACACAAAATGCACCTCCACCACACATACATACACATACACACACACAATTTCCAAGCTAAATATTTCTCCTTCAGGAACTGTCAGCTATTCCAAAAAGCCTTCCATGACCCCTTTAAAGTTCTGCTTTTTCACCCTTCCTAAGTACTACTAAAGTGCCTTGTGCTTTTCACATCAGAGTCTTCACCACATTACTGTAACTGACAGTTCACATACATTTCACACAGTACACTTTAAGCTCTGTGAAGGTAGGTTATGAAGTTGTATTGGTGATGCTTAGGACACATAATTGACACATAATAAAGTCTTAATAAATATTTTGAAATAAGAGTTGTAAAAGTTACAGGAAAATTCTCTTTATTTGTGATAAGTTTGGCTGGTTTTTCAAATAAATTATTTTTGAGCACTAATCTATAATTACATTGCACTATGAAAACTTAATGAGTAAGAAAAGACAAGGCCCCAATATCTTGGTTTCTCATTCTATTTCCAGAAACCTTATTCCTATTTAGTTAGTTCAATTTAAGATTTAGAAGATATCCTTTCTATTCTCAAGAATTACTTGTAGGGGCTAATTTAAGTACAGATATTTTCTACTAAAAACAGAATTTAAAATATAGTTATTAGAGAAATTATAGGGAAGTAGAAGAGAAGTTCATTCTATAGGTAAAAACAATGAAATGTGGATTCTATGGACTGAATAGTATCTCCGCAAAATTTATTTGTTGAAGCCCTGACCCCTAATGTCTCCTGTTTGGAGACAGGGGTCACTACGAGGTAATTAAGGTTAAGTGAGGTCATAAGGGTTGCACCCTAATGCAATAGGACTGGCAGCTTATAGGAAGAAGGGGAGAGAGAAATCACTCCCTCTCTGTGTACACACAAGGAAAGGCCATGTGAGGACGTAGTGAGAAGGTGGCTGTCTGCAAGCCAGGAAGAGAGCTTTCACCGGAAACATAGTTGGACAGAACCTTGATCTTGGACTTCTAGTCTCCAGAACTGTGAAAAACTAAATTGCTATTGTTCAACCCACGCAGTCTGAGGTATTTTGTAATGGCAGCCCAAACAGGCAAATACAATAGATATCTGAGAAAATGCATCTTTATATTTTTTTATATGGAAAATGTTAATAATGCTGGCAGATGAACTTTAATAAATATGGCTATGAGAAACAGGGTTTTTATAATCAAATAGAAAATTATTTAACCAATAATTTATATCATTGCATCATTTAGAGGTGGATAGATGCAAGCTAGCCACCAAAATCTGTTCTTCCTTTCTTCTTGGGCACAAGGCTGTGACTGCATTTTAGTCTCTCTTGTGAATAAATGTGCCACATATGTCTATACTCTCTCCAACAGAATATGAATAGCAGAGATGTGTGCAAGAAGGAATCTCTAGCTATGAATTTCCTCTCCTCTTCTCTCTAGCTAAAATGAAAAATTATTAAAATTATGACCCACTGTGAGTCCATGGAGCAAGCCTCCCACAAGCCTGAAACATGAACCTTTAAGCCATTTGTGGACACCCATTAGATACCCTTATACAAATTCTAGTGCAGCGGTATTACTGATACTGGGTGAAATGATGATTTTAGAATACTTGGAAAGTGATTTCTTATCACCTACAGTTGAGCTTCTTAACGTATGATAGCAAAGCATCCATAACTGCTGAGAAAAGTTTATCTTTTCTTGTAGGGCCTGAGGTTAATTATATGGGCAAAGTGGTCATTTCCAAGGGCATCATTTATTTAAAATCTCTAAAATGTTATTCTCTACTCCATAGTATACTTAAATTTGTCTTAATATAAAATAATGATCTAATTTGCTACCATAAAATTTATTATAAACTCTTTTTTCAAAATACTTTGAGTAAAATTGAGCTAGATTCTAACATAATGATCCTGGCCCTATCTAGCCTTGAATTCCTTGCAGTCTCCCGTATATGTCATGCTCTTTCACACTTTACACTTTTTATTCTTATCTGAAATATAGTCTCCTTCTTTATCATTATCACAAACTTCTAGTTATTCTTCAAGGCTCATGTAAATTATCACCTCCTTTGCAGGGTCTTCCTCAACTCTCTCCTGTTCCCACCTAAAGAGAATTGGTGTCTTGGTGCACATCACCCTTCTGCTATTATCATAAGCTATGCTCATAATTAGTCTCCTTTTTAACTATGACTCTCTCCTGGGCAAGGTATATCTCACTCACTTTGGAATTTAGAATATTACAAAATATTCTGTCACTCACTGGGATTCTCATATTTCCATTTTCTTAAATCAAAGATTGAATTTTTCCTCTTCCTCCTTTACACTTCCTCTTCCTCCTCTCCACTTCCTCTTCCTCCTCCTTCTCCTCATCTTCTTCACCTTATCTTCCTCCTCTTCCTTTTTCATTTTATTTTACCTCAGAGCTATCAACTAAACATATTTATTAAATTAAAAAAATAAGTTATCTGGTAAATTGAAGAGTCTACATTTGGAAAATTAAGAATAATTAAAGGCATTCCCTACTCAGTCAAAATATATAAAGGCTACACTAATATTCTAGGGTTTAAAGTTTGCATCCCTTTGAGATTCATTGCATAGCCCTGTTCAGCACAGAATTCTAAAAATATGAAAAATATTTATTTTAGTAAGGTATCTAAGAGTTCCAAAATTATTTTTAAAAAATGAAATTGGAAAGTAATTTTTCTATGCTGACCCCTTTATTTAAACTAGGATACTTAACCTATTTAAGCTAAATTTGAAAGAAAAGTATTGATCAGAGGAGAGCTGTACATTTCTCAAACTCTTATGTAAGAGAGGAAGTATAGAATATAATATATGGTATCTTGAGGAGTTTTCTTATACATACATATTGAGGGACAGTCTGTAATTCGGCATGCATTTGCAAAAATGGGTTTCCTCTCTCTTTTTATGTTCCATAATAAAATTTTTAAAGGACAGAATTATTCATAGATACATTGAGAATTTTTGGTATAAGGGTTCTCCAGAGAAACAGAAAAATAGAATATGATTTGTTACAGGGAATTGGCCCACATGACTCCGGAGGCTGAGAAGGCCCCTGACATGATGTCTGCAAGCTGGAGACCCATTGCCGTGCGTGTGTGGTGTAATTCTGAGAACCAGAGGGCTGATGGTGTAGGTCCCAGTTGAGGGTAGGAAAGACTGATGTCCAAGCTCAAGCAGTCAGGTGGGGAGAGAAAAGTCCCTCCTTCCTCTGTCTTTTTATCTTTTTCAGGCTTTCAAAGGACTGGATGGTGCCCACCCACACCGGGGAGGGCCATCTACTTTATTCAGCCCGCTGGTTCAAATGCTAATTTCATCCATAAACACCTTCATAGACATACCAGAAATAATGTTTAATCTGGGGACCCCACGTTCCAGTCAAGCTGACATAAAAAATTAATTATCACAGTTTTGCATTCTACCCAGTGTGCAGTATAGTCGGAGAAATGCTATTGTTTGAGAACTTTGTGTTAAGAGACATTGCTCCTGATTTTAGCAGGATTATCAATAAAAACGCTGTGAGATTGAACAAGACATTATAAAATTCCATTTTTAAGATGGATGATAAATTTATTGCATGAGTCTATTTTTCACCAACCATGTTAGCTTTCTCAAAAATAAAGCTGTGACCAAGTAAATATTAATAAATTAAGCTACATAGTTTTGATTGACAAGTCTAGATTTTTGCAAATAATCTCAGTAAGTATTACCAAAACTAAATTTAAGGTTTGAAGCAATGGAAATGAAATATACTTTCAATTTGTGTTTCCTATTTTTTAATAATAATACTCTAATATTTATTAAATGTTTATTTAGTGTCAGGGACTGTACTTAGCACTTAATATGCATTACTATATTTTATCACTTCCAAGAAACTTATTTTTCATATTTTAATGTCCCTAAACCTGGATTTATATTATAATTACTGTCAGACACATAGATATCAGAATTCATTTATTACAGCTTGTGCACACATGAACTTAGCTGCTATTCCTAGTGGCATGACTAGATAAATAAAACCCCTCAGTGAACAAATCAACTAAGGACCAGAGTTTAACTGGTAGCATATTTTTTGTTCATAGTGATGCATAAAATAATGGAAAATTTTACAATACTCTCATTCATGGACAATTTGCCTCTAGATTAACTTTTTGCTAAAAAATAGAATCTGTACACATCCTAAGGGGTAGCAATCCCAATTTTTTAAAGGAAAAGTCTCATATCAAACTTCGCAAAGCAAAGGCTTTGAGCATATTTTGTCTCTGCCTAGATTTTTAAGTCTTTAAATATAAAAATGTTATCTTATTTTGATCTCCCATATTTATTCATATATTCAGTAAGTTAACTACCTTGAATATGTTTTGTATAGTGTGGGCTGCAAAGGGATAAAAAAATAAAGTTGGAGACAGAAGTTTCCAATAATGATGATGATGATAGCTACTGAAAAGCCATCAATATAATAACGTGCTGCTGAAAGAGCTAAATAATTATCTTTAAATGCAAATTTTATTAATATATAAGAAAGCAAACTACTTTATGAAGATAGAATTAATAACAATGCTGAGCAAAGAGCATTTACAACAAATGACTCTCATTAATAATTCAAAAAAAGTATTCACCACTTTTGCTACTTGAACATATTGCTGACAAATGTTGAGATAAAAAACTGGGATAAACAGACACACGCACACACACACACCCACACACATGCTATAGACATTTGATAGACAGGTGTGGGGTCCTTTAGAAACAAAATAAAATAAAGATAATAGGAAGGAGTAGTTTTGTTCCAGCACATACTCAGCTGTAAATCTTAAACATGAACTTTAAGAATACCAATTATTCATATCAATTAACAGAAAATAATTTGAACAATGATTTAAGCCAATACAGTGAATTAATGAGCACATTAATTTTCTCCACGTAAATGTTCAGTAACTGTTGGTAGAATGAATGCCTGAAACAGTAAAAGGGTTACAAGAAACACTAACCTTGAAAAGAAGGCAAGTATATTTGGCAACAAAATAATTTCATCTGTAAAATCTGAGAGAAGCAGCAGCATCTTGAAATACAAGAGGATAATGGAATGAAAGGAATTAAGATTAGGAATTAGGATTGCAGAATAAACAAGAAGGTATAAATCATTAACAAGCCAAGACAACAGAAATTTTGTAAGTGAAACAGAATTTGCAAAGGCACAGAAACCTAGGAAAACTCTATGTGAAACTGATGTGCCCACTATTCCACAGACAATATCAAACTATTAATCCAACAATAAATCAATCTTCCCTGACATTGAATTGTTATGAAATAAACTAATAATTATCCACGTATTAAGCACCATCTGTTAGGTCTATAATCCATCTAAATATGTGAACATTTTCCAGAAAAAACTAATTCAGTTTATCAATGCAAAATAATAATGGGATATATTGGCTAATTACAAAAAAACAAAATGATGCAGTAGGATATGCAAATTTTGCTGTGAAACTACAAAATAATGCTTAGATTTATCAAAAAGAAAATCCAAGGGCTCTATTTGATTTGATTTACTGATTTCTTAGAGCTACTATTGATCTTGAAAGAAAATATTGTGGTTATTTTTACTATACTGAAATCTGTTTCAAGAGGTACACCCGAAGCAATTTTAACTACTGTTTTGCAACTTTCATTATGCTAAAAAGTGTTATTAGCTACAATTTGGTAATGATGAAAACAGTTCAATTTTTTAAAAACAACATAAATTACTGTAAAATACATTGAAAACTAACTCTACTTCTTGGCCCAATGTTATATTATTTTGATTTTTCATTTTTATTTATAGAAAATAACTTTAGCATCTGTTATTATTTATGTATACATTTAAATCACATTGCATCTCACACATTTTATCAGATTAATCTGAAATTCAGATTAGAAAGAAAAAAGACACACTTCTCCCTCAGCAAAAATAAATATTAACTTTGCCCATAAAACTAACACATCAAAAACAGAAATATCAAAACAATTAAATTAAGTATATTGTAAAAATATTATAGCTGTGAGAGTGCTCTATTGAAGGAGGTATCCAAACTCAAAGGTGGCTTGTCATTTTTATCTTATTAATCCTTAAAAAATCTTATAAAATACAAAAAATAACATTACAAAATTGATTCAAAATACGCAATTTCTCTAGAGTTAACAGACTACATGATCTGTATGAAAAGTTAAATATGAAAGCATTTACAAAATTGACTATATAAAAGCAATGAATGCAGAATGTGATAGAGTGTTCACGATTCTGTGATCAGATAAGAAGCAAACACCTTTTGGACTATAGTCTTAATTTATTTTAAAAATGTAAAAACCATTCTGAAAATGATAGCAGGATATTCACATACACATTTATGTGTCCACTGTTTCTAAAACTCAAATATTGCTTTCCTTTTTTTTTTTTTTGAAATTGATTTTCTATTACAGTGGGAAAAATATATCTTACCAAGTCTGAGCAATCAAAAATAGAGAAGAAAAGTATTACAGAGTCACTATTTTAATATGATTATTTCCTTGACAGAGAAGGCAAGATATTATTCAATATTAAATTCAGAACAAAGAAATGGGTTTAGAAATATTCAAGTGTCATAACTTGTTTAAATTTCCATCAACACAGTACAGAAATATTCCTCAGATACTCAGACTCATTTACCAAGTGACCTGGACTATGTTTACAAGATCTCATATCAATCCTGGTGTTAAAATTAGCTTTTTCAGCATTAAAAAATATTGTTTACACAATCAAAAAGTTTGAGAATTAAAAATATATTCTGTAATTTTTTACAGCTCTCAAATGATAAAAATTTTCAAGATCTCTATAGTTTTTAGATAATCTTCAGGTTCGTTGAAAGTAATTTATATTTGATGGATGATTTGAAATTCTAAAAACCCTTGCCCTTAATGGAAAATACTGAAGAAACCAAAAGCAAAAAGTTTCTGTACAAAGTTATTGCACACTAAATGCTCTCACAGCTACCATGTTAAAGGAACAAAGGCCAAGAATGTCACCTGGTCTAGGAAGAATGTTTTTGTTAGATTGTGCTAGGTTGGTTGAGTTGTCAGAATAAGATAAATGGAGCTGAGCCATACCATTAACCTGTGACATTTTTGACAGTGCAAGGCTATGTGCTATGAAAAAAGTAGACTACTTTTTCTTTGCTATCTCTCAATTTATAATAGAAATAAGAAAAGATAGGTGAAATGTTTTAATGAAAAACAGAAACAGATCAGAAGAGGCCTATCTTGAATAATAGATATTTTTCCATTATATGCAAAAACACATCCCAAAATCAGAATACATTTATAAAGTATATCACATAAATTTAATCTATATTTAAAAGAGGAAAATATTAAAATACTCTTTACTTTAGACATTTAAGAAAAATAAAAATCTGTCTTTCTTTATTAACATTTTGACTTGTACCCTCATCAAAAAAGTTTAATTAAAATTAAAAATGGGTCATCCTTCTTATGACAATAAGACCCTTTCTATTCTTAAAATCACTATTAGGCTTAAAATATACAAGCAATAATAGCATTTTTTTCTTTTTAGGCTTACTAAAATTTCCCAGAAATTTTAACATGCTTATTGTTTGTTATTTCTGAGTTTCCCACTGGGAAAACTAAAAGAGATAGCTATATTTTGGAGGAAAAAAACTAGCAAGATACCATAAAGACTAAATACCGGTCAATAACAGTAAAAAAATCTAATAAAATCATCAACTAGTGTTGATATTTACTCACAATTTGAGGGGAAAATCTAATTACCTAATCTTACTCTATGCTTTACTTACATACACCAACAAAATGATTTTCTTTATGATTCTGAGTCCTGGCTCTGAAATGCAATGTACACATACACACAAATTCTGTTTTCAAGAAGAATCTAACACATTTATTGACTCATAGGAACTAACAGCTTTTATAAAATGATAACTAATATGAGCCAACAAAAAATTCTGTACCAGTCACTGTGATAAAGAATGAAAATATAAGCACGCAGTAAGACACAGAGCTTGAACTCAGTGTGCCCAAGTCTAGGAAGGAATGTGGCAATAGGACCAATTTCCCCATCAATAACATAGTGATAAAATGCTGAAATGCTCATAAGAAGGTAAATAAGTTTATATCCTATAATTAGGTTATTAGACATGACCTCAGGAATTATCAATTATTTGTTCAACAGTTTATTAGATGTTTACTATATGCCAGGCACTGCCCTAATTATATTTAAATGTGGAATGGATAGATGATAGATAGATAGGTAGGTAGGTAGATAGGTAGACAGAACAACAGACAGAGATGGATAATATTTAAGAAAATATTATCAACAATGCTACTATACATAAGTATATGTTTATGCACATATGTATACACGTGTATATGCACATATATCCATTCTTTTTAGTTTTGCTACCATTCATACATTCTTATAATTTATAATAATTAAATTAATCTAAAAACTTATAGAAAGACATTGGATGATTAAGGTTCTTATGCTTCTGTTTTAAATATAAAACTTTAATGTTCTATTAATCTTTTTCTTTTTATTGACTTAATTCCGGATACAAATTAAAAAGTTGGAATAATGTTTGCTACAAACATAATCTCCCAAAGGAAAATTGTATTTCCTTATTTTCAGGGGGCAATAAAAGTGAAAAATTTTAAAATACCTATAAAGTAACAACATTTTATGCAAATTTTCTTTGTTTACAAATGAAACATAAATGTTTTTAAAGCAAAATTGGTTCATTGTAAGGACTTCAAAAGTCTTAAGACAACATTGTTGAATCCTTTGATATTTAGTAAACTACAAAGGCTGAAACAAAGGATAGCAAGATAATACAGTTGGAAGGACTACAAATATTTAAAGATACATAATATTTAACACTCCAAATTATTCCAAATTTTTCCAGAATTTTTTAAGGATTTCTTTTGTGATAGTAAATTTGGGAAAACATATATTTCAGTGATTATATACATAATCTACTTAATCCTAAAAAATATATAAATAATTGGTTCCCAAAAGACCAAATTAAAATGTACTTATTTGGGAATAATGGTGTTAATATACAACAAACAATAAAAAGAAAAAATAATAGTAATAATAACAATAATAATAGAAGTTCACAACTATTTAGCACTTACTATGTGTCAGAAGATCTTCTGTTTACATACATTAACTCTATCTTTTTTTTTGGTATAAATTTAAGGGATACAAGTGTAGTTTTGTTACATGGATATATTGTGTAATGGTGAAGTCTGGGTTTTTAGTGTAACCATCATCTGTGGAGTGCACATTAAAAAGAAGAGAGAAGATCCAAACAAACATGATTCGAAATGAAAAAGGAGACACTACAACTGATATCACAGAAATACAAAAGATCATCAGAGACTACTATGAAAAACTATAGGCTCACAAACTTGTTTACATATAGTAACTCTTAATTTTTTGTAACAACTATATGAGAAAAGTTCAGTTTTGTTTAACATGTTAATTATATACTCTAAGAGATATATAAATATATTGTGAAAAATACAAAGAGTTGATTATTTAGGGTCTATTCTATGGGCTTAGTAGGAAATCCAACAATGAGCTTGCCATTGGTATGAGACAACAGCAGAAAGGCACGTTTATATACACAATGTGCACAGAAGGTATATTGGCCAAATAACTTTCCTGAAAACATGGACATTCTTCCAAGAGAAGAACTAGAACTGAAATGGTGGCTTCAAAGGAACCATGATGAGCATGTGAAATACTTAAAGTTAAACCTAATACATAAAGACATCTGTAACTGCAAAAGTCAAAATGCATTGTTGAAAGAAGTGATGCATAATATTTTTTGAAAAGTTTGAAAACAACCTGATTTTAAAGTCTTAAGACAAAAGCCAAAAATCGGTAAAGGAAGGTGAATATCCTCTACAATAAAGAATTACTTGATAAGTATTTAATGAATGAGTCAATGATTTTTTACCTTAAATAAGGGAGATAAGTCATATGATGTCACTCTCGATATTGATAATCTGACCAATACGTATGCAAATATTTTTATGTTTGAATATTTAATGTTAACACTAGAATGAAAACACAGGAAATATGGCTTTTCAAAACTCTAACTCAGAAGATAAAAGAGCCAAACACAAAAACAAGTTAAAATGCAAAAGAGAAAGCACAAAGAAATATAAACAAAAATTTAAAATTTCATATTAAATAGAACACATATAAAATTGTTAAACTTTCATATTGAAAGTCATGGATTTGGTTGAGCAGGGTGGTTCACGCCTCTAATCCTAGCACTTTGGGAGGCCAAGGTGGGATGATTGCTTGAGGCCAGGAGTTCAAGACCAGCCAGGGAAATTGAGTGAGACAAAAAAAATAGAAAAGTTCGCCAAGTGTGGTGTTGCACACCTGTAGTCACAACTACTCAGGAGGCTGAGGCAGGAGTCTGAGGTTGCAGTGAGCTATGATGACACCACTACACTCTAGCCCAGGCAACACAGCAAGATGGTCTCAAAAAAAAAAAAAAAAACAAAGAAAGAAAAAGAAAGAAAGAAGAAAGGATTTGGATGTGTCAAAGCCATATGTAAATCAAACAACAGAGAGAATAAACAGTACAATTGGGCAGAGATAGAGTCAACAAAATAGTTTAAAAGCAAAGTCAGGGGTAACCGTAGTATCAGATTAAGTAGCATGCAATGCAAAAGCATTATGAGGGCCAAACGAGCTCAGTTTTGTAAAAGAAGTAATCACACAATAAATATATAATGCCTATGTGAAACCTACATTTATGAAAACCTACATCATAAATAAAATGAAATACTGCTATCTTTCCCTCTAAAATGGGGGAAAGGGCAAAGATGTCACCATTTCTATTTGATATTGTATTGGAGGTGATACCCAATGCAGTAAAAGGAGATAAAAGAAATAAAAGGCATGTAAGATTCAAAGCAAGAAATAAAACATCTCTTTTAGCACACAATGTTTATTGTCAATGTAAAAATCTTAAGGAATATACAAGGCAACTAACTACTAGAACTAATAAGTTAATTTATTAAGATTATAAGATTTAAAATACACAAATAGGCCATATTTCTATATATTGTCAGAAAAATAATAAAAAACAAATAATTTTATTAAAAAATTATTTTCTTTATTTTAAAAGAATATTTTATAAGAATATTTTATTTTATTTTAAAGTGTAAATCAATCCTTTAGAATTTTTGATTCATCATAGCATATGAGTGTTTGCACATACACACATGCACAGACAGGAATATTCATAAGTTCTATTTTAGTATTTTTATTATATATAGTAATATCTACATCTATTGGTTCTATTTTAGTATTTCTATTTTGTGTCTGGAACAGAACATGTTGTAATACAAGGAGAAGATCTACAATATAATTTTAGCTAATTTTATACTTTACTAAAACTTTTACTATTATTCATTTTACCTTATCATACACCATGACAGCAAAGCAGTTACACAGATTTTAAAAAACCTAAAACTCAAATTCTTTCAACTTTGTCCAAATGAGCAAAATAAAAAAATTGAACACATATGCATTTATCATATAGTACTATAATAAAAAAGGAAATCCACTGAAGTATTCTCAATAATTCTTCATATTGCTTTATTTCCTTTTCCCCCAAATAAGGGGGACTGAACATCTCTCCCTTTATCTTTTTATTTAGTAGCTCATTTCATCAATATGTAAGAGCTAATATGACACAAGAAAGTTGTAGGCACAGTGTTTTTGAACAAAGCACAATTACGTTCATAAACTAATAACACCTTCCTTGTCCTTGGTATATTTGGCACTTAACTTACTTATTCTCTAATCAATAAACCATAAACCTGTTTTCTCTCCAAATTATTTTATTAGCAATAATGAGAAATGAAAGTGACTCGCTTGTGACTTTTACAGCTCAAACAGATGTCATGAAAATGATTTTGATTTTAATAATATGCTATTTAGGGAAAGGAGCTGATGACTTCTTGAAATTGCGTGTTTAGTAAAGGAGGAAAAAGTAAATCTAAAAAATTTTTAAAAATAAGTACATCCAAAGAAAATAAATTAGTACCTACTTATAATCTGTAGAGTGTTTTAGAAAAATATAAACTACAAATCAGTATAAAAAGAATAAGACACTCTCATTTAATACATTATCTCCTCTGCATTGTCAAAATAAACCTCATAATTCATATATTTAATGTTAAGATATACTATTAAAACATACTCATGAAAAATATATTAACATCTTTAGTATCATATATTTTGTGATAAACATTGATGTATCTAAGTTTAGGAAGTACCATTGATAGTATTTATGATAAATAGTTATCGGCAAAAAATTTAAAAATACAAAACATACTTTTTGATAAATTTTGACCTATAAATAGTATATATAACAAAATTCACAGAAATATTTCATTATTATATGAATTTCTCAGAATCAAAGAAGTGAAAAATTTATTATGGCCATTATATCTAATGTTAAATCATTTTCTAGAAAAATCAAAGCAGTATATAACTGGTTTTCATGGAGATCAGGATAAAATTTGAAGTTGTTCTACTAAATGTAACAAAATTATTTTACTGAGCTCAGTTATTAACAGTTAATGTAGATATAATCTTAATTCTCCATTTCTGAATGGCAGGGTTGAGCTTAAAATTGAAAATATCACACAATCAATAAAATATAAGAAAGTTCATGTTATATATGAACTTTTCTTACACATTTACATCCTAAGTTTCAGTGGAATACATTAAATAAAATTTTAGAAAAGGATAAAATAACCAAAATAAGGGAAGAGAAAATTAAAACTCAGGGAATAACTACCAAATTAATTCAAAAGAGTTCAACAACAGCAGAACTTTTCAAAATTAAGGAAATATTAATTACCACTTTGAAAAATGCCTAGACCAGAGTAGTAGTAAATATTGATGAATGAATGAACCAATGAAATTATGTAATTGTAACTTTTTCCTTGCAACCAATAAAAAATAAGTCCTCATTCATTATATAACAGATGTTTACTGAATCCCTATTATGTGCCAGAAATACGAAAATGTGACCTCATGGAGCTTATACTCTAGTAGAAATTTTAATGACAATTTTAAAAGAAGAGATTGCTCAATTTGAATACCTAAGCTTTTAAAGACATTGCCAAAATTATCTCAATTTCCTACTCAAGCTATTTAAATTATTAATGGAAAATGTCTTTGGTTCTGTTCTCACACCCCATACATACATTGTAGACAATAATAGCTTTCTCATTGCACAGCCACATTTACTTTTAGACACACAACAGTTTCCTGAAGCATATCATCTCCTTTTCTAACTAAGTAGTTTAAAGTACAGCATTTTTGAAACAAACTTTGGCGCAGTCATGTGAATTTTATCCCAAACCATGTGTACTTATCTGTGTATCACAGTACAACACTAGTTCTCCCTCATTCGTTCTGCATATATAAGTAAACTCCACAGTATAATCATTTAACTTTTTAAGTTACTTGAAATGGTTTGTTTGCAACAACATTAATTATACAGTTGTGAGGTTATATACCCAGACATGTTTATTAAGCTAATGTTAAATTTCTTTGCCTCTTTGTTTAAGGAACTATTTCAGTTGACTTCTATAAGCATGTGTGTGTATATATATATATATATATATGTCATTGTGATTAAAGTCATATTAAATTGATGTGTCTTTTCCAAATGAGACTTTATTTCAAGAGTGTCTGATATCACAAGAAAATTTGAGATGGCTACCTCTATACAAAGATAATTTTGGTAAAAACTCTCCTCATTTTCAGGCATATCTACTTTTCTAACAATTCCTGCAGGCTGCAAGCTGGGCCACCCAAACTGGGAATCACCAGGAAATGAGAAATACTAAATTTACCTCCAACAACGTAGATTAACATCTTTTAAAAGTGTTTTTCAATCTTTCTAATATCAAATATCTTAAATTTTAAAAATCTAGACTTGAATTGATATGGCAAACTTCACGTACTACCACTCTGTGATTTAAGAGAATGAAAATTAAAGAGGATATTATGCCTATCTGATATAACCTTTGATCTTCTGATATTCAAAAATCTATGAAATATAAATATAGCCTTAGTAATTTTTTTCATTTTAATATGGGCATGCTTATACATTATTTAGGAAAAATACTTGCCTCACATCTTTGTTTTGACAGTGAAATAAAAAAAATATTTGTAAAGCATCTTGAATACTTACAACATCAGGATACATTAGTTTCCTTCTCTTTCAAAGAAAATAAAATACAAATTGTCACAGAACTCATCGAGAAAATAAGCATTCTATCTCTCCAGTGTCACTGCTTTTGACAAATGAATTATCATTTGTTAGGTCCCAGCCAAACAAGTAAGCACCTTAAAAAGAACAAATGAATACTCCACAAATGGATCATTTTCTGTGACAAACTGTCTGGACATTGTGCTGCAGGAATGTGCATTATTTGATCAACGACTTGATGTGTCCTACCTTTTCATACCAAATGGGGAGAATCAGAAGGGAAGCAAACATCATGAGGTTCTAATCACTCATGGGAACTCTGGGTTAAATTTGACACTGGGAGTTTGGGAACCCAAAACATAATATAAGCTGTTTTTCAATTAAGCAGATCTCACTTGGGAAGAGTGCAATGATGATCAATATTCTTTCACTTTAAGAACCACCAAAATGATTTTCTAGAGCACAATTAACAAAGGAGTAACATCCTTTAGTATTCTAGTTTTCTAAAGCCTCTTTATTTTGAAACATTTACTTTGCTTCCCTCCTTTCAAGCACAGATTTAAGATATATTATAGCTTTTTGTCAGTGACAACACTAGATTTTGGATGAACTGCTGTCATCTTTTGTTCCCCACAATGTCACGTTCAAAACTGGATAAAATGTACAAGTAAATTGCACGGCTCAGCAGTATTGGGAAAGTCAAAGAAGCCATAATGTGCTTTTTCTCATATTCATTCTAAAGGTACAATTACATAATTTCTCTGATAACTTTAAAAACTAGTCTTCATCAAATATTATTTTGAGTATAATTTGGAGGTTATAAATAAGCTGTTGCCTCTCTAAGCAGTCCATCGGGACATAAAAGACAGATGGAGAACTGAGTGTGGCCCATTGTTTTTTATAGCTATGGTTAAAAAAAAAAAACCAAAAACCCCTCACAAGGAAAAATCTCTGCTACGTGGCAGCTGCTGAATAGAGTGGACAGAAAGCATCTTGCTGAAAAAACAAAGAAACCAGCAGCACACCAATGTGTATAGTTAAGCATTATAGTCTTCCTCAGATGGAGGACTTGAAGCTGGGATTTTAAATGTAGAATTCATAAAATAATATCAAGAAGCCTTTTATTTTGCCATTGATATCCAACAAGACTGCAGTTATCAGTTTCAAATACTCTAAAATCTTAGACTTCACTAGCTGCGTTTTAACCTCTGCCATGTGCCATGTGAATGTGGCTTGTTTAGTGAGTTTTATGACATAATTAATAAGCATTGTCAGAGATTCTCATTTATGATCATAGGGGGTTGGCAACCTTTTGTTACTTTCATTCCAGACTCTGAGAAATTAGCCAGATGGTATGTCCTAGTACCAAACTGTGATGTAGAAGACATTTTTTTCAGGACATTTTTAAATTTGGGGGGGCCAACTTCATGCTTCTGCATTGCTTGAATTAGTTCTACTTAATTTGCTATAGCTACAAAGATTGTTTTTAGACTTCTTCTGAAACTTAAGAGGTAAAAACCATTACTGTAAATAGTTTAGTTTTTTCTCCAATATTTAACTTGAAAAGGCAACACAGAATACTATGAACTGTTTCCATTATACATAAAGTCTAGTCCAGAAACACACTTCTTGAGCCCAGAGATCTCTCTCTCTCTCTCTTTGGGTCTCAGTTGCTTCATCTTTATAAAGACATATTGGGCTCAATGATCTGATTCCTTCTAACTGGAAAAGTCCATGGTTCTGGTGAGCCTTCCTACATGTAATCAATCTGCTTGAAGTAGACCCTTAGTTGGGTTTCACAGATTAAAATGTGTAGTTCTGAAGATTTGTGAGAGTCCTTGAAGTTTTATAGTAAGCAGCAATTTTTAATTTTTCTGAGGAACACATTTTATTTGTACAAACTGAAAGGCTATACCCAAGGAAGTCAGATATATTATAAGAAAACCAAGTCTTCTACCCACCATTTGAATCTCAACGAAGTTTCATATTGTATTCTTGTTATCAGTCTTACTAAGGTTCCAAAGGGGCCACTTAATTTTTTTCTTTTTTAGTATCTCTTGTTTCATTTCATGGAGGAAATCAATAATATATTCTATTACTTTGAAAAATTAGACTTTTATATAAAACTTGAATTATACATCAATATTAACTAAACACAAATCTGTAATGGAAACCAGAAATAGAAGGACCTGTGGAAAAACCCCATGTGCATTGAAACATTTAATTCATTTCAGTATTTCCTAACTTCTCCATCCTAAGCACTCACAGATTTCAAAAGTTTTGATGCCTTATGTAAACCAATATATGCATATACTATTTAAAATATAATATACTCACTTCTATTCTCCAACTAGAATAATATGTTATTCAACTGCTTCAAAAGTGATATAAATTAGAGTGTAAGTTATTCACAAATTCTTCTAATAATTGCAAAATCATTTTTTTATTTTAGAAATGTTTGATATAATCTTTTGCTTGATATGGCTGTCACTAAAGCCTCTGTCTAGTCCACGATTTGACATAGCGAGCTACCTCAAACTTTTCAAGCAATTTCTCCCATTAAATTGATAGTTATTGGGCATCATTAGGATAGTCATTAGGCAATTCAGCAGGTAGAGAACTTCTCCTCAAATCAACAGCATTGTCCATAGTGCTGACTCCTCTTTCAGCTTCCAGTAAATAAACAGCAATGGCATTTAAATATTTTGTAGTCCAAGTCTGAGATCCTTATATGTTCAATTTTCTATGATAAACTAAAATACAACAGCAATAAACCTGACTCTCATGTTTAATGGCATTAAAATAATCATTCTGGTGAGGTGAGAGGTGGCATAAAGTGGTGGCTGGGATCATGGGCATGTTGCCAGGCTGTCCAAGTTAAAATCCTGGCTCTGTCATTTGAGTTTTAAATAAGCTTCAGTTTCCTTGCCTGTTGAATGAGGAAGAGTCAGATGTCTTGGAATGGTATCTGGTCCTTGATTTACTGTTAATATTAGTGTTATTAATTCCTGTGACTAGCTTTAACGCAGTGAATTAAATAGAGGTGATATTTAACTAAGAAGCTTGAAAACAAGGATTTGCACTTCTAGCAACTCCTGACTCCACACTACTCCTGCAGGTGCCTTTCATCCTCTCCTTCCTCCTCCTTTGCAGAAATCCCACTCTGCCAGAAGATCCAGCAGGCCCTGGTCTTTACCCGAGGCTGTCCCCATTACCCCCATCTACCAGCCTGTTCCCTCTCTGCCTGCTTTCTCAAAGTCCTACAGAAGCTACAGTCTACCTAAATGCTATTTGATGACGGCCAGGGCAGGACCAGTGGTGGTGACAACAACCTCATGTGGGCAGAAGAATACTAAGCATTTGTCCCCCAAGGTGTTAGCACTGTCTCTAGGAACATCATTCTTTTCGGAATTTGGATATGCTCTGGGCAGAAGGAAACACAAATGGATGGGCCAGTCCAAAAGCTACAGTGGGCCATCTGGCAGTCTAACAGACTGGCAGGGTCCAGTATGGCTCTAAATGGCGCCCACTCTGAGGTCCCTGGAACATGGAACACGGGTTGGATATGGGACAGGCAAGATGGTTGGCCATTACTAGGAGAAGCCCATGTTGTTCCCCAAGGTCTGATCTGGGAGTGTGGCCTGCAATGGCACTGACCACTCACAACAGCTGACAGTCTTAGAGAAGAAGCAGAGTCCTAAAAGCCCCCCATTAACATAGGCATTAAACTTTTAGTTGCTAGGCAGTTCTGAAGTAGTCCTAGAGGTGGGTTGGGACAGCTGGGTGGTAAAGTCCTTTGGGTAAGGGGAGCTTGAGATAAAGTCTATTCATCAACAGATACAGACATACGTCAATAACAGGTAAAGGTATTTCAATGTGTGTTAGCTAAACATCAGTCCTATCTAGACTAAGCATGGACTTTCCACTACTGTCATCCCTCAGTCATGGGCTAGTTTTCTGCTGCAATATGTAAACCTCAAAGAATCACAATGCTGGCATCAATCTGTCTTTAAATATAGATTGGTAAATAGACGGTACCCAGTAGATATTTGCTGAATGAGTGGATGAATAAATGTACCTGTAGAGGGATATCTTTTTCTGTCCTACCTCCCTGAAAAGTTTGGACCACTTATTATCAGTGTTTGCATTTACTTAAATAGATCTTAGTTATCAACAATGACATTAAATACTAGTGAAATGAGCATGGGCTTTGAAGTCAGATACATCATAATTCAAATCCCAGCTTTGTTCCTACAGTCTTTAGTGATCACAGACAAATTATTTCTGCTCTCTGAGGCTATGAGACAGTAAGACTCATTTTCTCATTATCAAAGGAATAATGTCTACTTTACAGAGCTGTTGGGAGATTAAAGAAATGTATATAAAGTATGTGAAACTCACAACTGGAAATAAATAAAAAATAATTTGTGCTATTGTTGTTGTGTTATTGGCAGTGTTATCCATACACTGCAAAAGTCAGCGTTCTTTTGTTTGGGAAAGGCAAGACTTAATATTCAGGTCAATCTCCTATTACTTTGATTAGGTAAATTCTGTTTTTTTCTTATCCATCCTACATATCCTGGTTATAAGTTTGCTGCATATCTAGAACTCAAACCTGCTTCTCTAATGATAATTCAAAACATAGTGTTTGATCTCTTTTTTCACTAAAAAAATAGATGTAATTAAAGAATTCCCCATTAATTGTCAGAAAATGCTTTGAGGAAAGAATAGGAACAAGGAAAAACATGCTTTCTGATGTACACCCTACTGATACCTGTATATCCTGCTGATACCTGTGCAGCTGGCCAGGTACTCTGACTATTATTTTCACTACAGAGTAATAACACTTATTATCTTAACTATGTGCAGTATTTTTCTAGAGTGAGATAATTATTTCAGTCCGTAGAGCTGTGGACCCAGAGTCCAGCTTAAAAGCTTCAGGAAGGAGTTATTTCATTTCTATAATCAGATTAACATTTAATTAGAAAAGCAGGTATTCTATAACACTTTTATAAAACATTTCTTTCCCTTAGATCTTGAATTAGCTTTAATTTGAAATGATCTTAACTATCACAGGCTATTTTTAGGGCAAAAGAATAGTTAAAAAGTGTTTTATTTCTTATTTTATGTTATTGAAGGCTTTAGGGATACATAAAGCGGCAGGTTATCAAAGTTGGAAGATTAATCTCCAACCAGTAGAGGCTGAAAACAGCAGAGGGATTGATTCACTGGGCTTTGCCTGCAGATGGATGGGCCACCAACGGGGGGCGAAGAAGGATAAAGCAGATGTTTCAATATATAGCTAGGAACAGACATTAGGACTCCTGTCTTGAGATTGGGACTTAACTAAGGTACCATTTGAAATTAAAAAGTTGTAATAGCCCAGTTCAATTGTATCTCAATTCATTTGTTGCTCCTGGAAAACCAAAGAGAATAAAAACCATACTTGCTGTATGTTTGCACAGGACTGTGTGAAAGGCACAAGATACTCCAACTATTTCTTCCTAAAAATAAAAGTCAAGTTATAGAGCCCTTAAAACAATTACAATTTTAAAATCCTGCATATGTCAATACCTTCTCCTTGTATACATGTGATTCTTGTTAGACAAGTATAGTTTCCCAATACAGAGCAGACATTATATCACTTTATTCATAAAATAAAATATTTCTAAATCTCAAAATATGAAGAAAATTCAGTTGAAAAAGAATATTTTATTGCAAATTCTCAGCATCAGAGTCTCAACAGGTTAAATTACCACTATAAAAATAGATTTTGAGTATAAAATAGTTCCAAACTTAAAAATCATGAGGAAATTTTAAAATAAATTATATTGCTCTAATTTATATCACTACTTAAGCTATCTGGAGCATTAAAAATTAACATCATCACTGAAGAATTTGAATTGAATATAAATACTTAAATGATGCAGACAATTGTTTGAACATGAAAATTTAAACATCTGAATAACATACTTTCATTAAATAAACTTACATTCTAGACTTTGTTGTAAGTTCTTTATTTTCCAGGTAACAAAAAGCACATTTTCTTCTCTTTTACCACTTTATAGATAACATGATAAAAGCAGCAAAAATAGGTGACAGAATGGTGAAAGATGAGAAATAATTAGGGGCCAACTGATGATGGTTGCATGAACTAAAAAACAGTTTGGATATAAAAAACAAATGAAGAAAAAATGAAAAACAGGTTCACATTATTTAAAAGAATTATCCACATTTTTAAAAACATTAAATGTTGCATAATATAAAATATATTTGAAGTGTCTTCACTGACTCTTAGTAAATTCACAAAAAAATTATTCTTGCCACATGAAAGGACTCACATTTTGTGAATACAGTTATGCTAAAAATATCTTCAGTGAAATTTTTGGTAATGTTTATTAATGTGAATTGTGCTACCTGACATATAATAAAAACAAGTATATAATCTTAAACAGATAAATGGATAGTCTGATGATAATATTACTATCACAAATTTGCACAAGCCCAAATGAGTTTTTATCTAAAGGCCCTGAGATATCACTTATGATAAAAATTTTATGGGGTTTATGACAAATATATCTATTAATATTTACACATTGTAATGAAGAAAGCAAAGCATAGAAAAGACTTAAAATTGCTATCATGTCCTCTACCATGTCCTACAAATACACTCCATTTTATAACTGTTTTATAACTTATAAGGGGAAAATTTGATGAAACTATAACAATTCAAATATGTCTTTTTCCTTATAAAGTACACCTTGGAAATCAGTCTTTTTTTTGTCTCTGACCTCTATATGCTCTACTCAGGATTGGAAAAAAAAAAAAAAAAACAGAAAAGTACTGGAAATTTCTAGTGCACACTATTACAGGGAAAAAAATATACTACAAGTTGGCACTTACCCATAAACTATATTACAATGTATATATTTTATAAAATAAAACATAATTTTAAATCTTTTAAATTTACATATTTTATTTAAAATTATAGATTAAATTCTCTACATCATTTTTAGCACTGTACATTGGGGAGATAACCAGAAATAAAATTAAATCTATGCCCTAAAGGATAGTAAAAGGCCATGAGAGAGAGAACACATATACATATAAAAAATGTTGAAATTCTTCTATCATAAAATTGAAGTTTCATAAGAGCATGAGAACTTTTAAAACCAAGAAAATTTTCAAAGATGAGATCAACATTAACTGAGTAGATCATTCAACAACTCAGTTTACTGATGTCACTAAGATTGTCTTTAAACCCTAGAGAGACTAAAATGATCATTGCTTGTATGATTTATTGGGTGCTAAGAGAGGACTTTTTATCTGAATGTAATACAATTATTTCTGATACACTTTTAATAGAAGATAGACATTTTTCAACTACAATAACTCTTACAGTAAATTTAAATATGTAAAGAAAAGTAGAGACCTTAGTAAAAAGCTAACCTAAATTAACAATGTGAGATACATAGGTAAATGATTAACATCAGATTCACTCCTAAATGCAGGCATTATGTATTATTAGGGACTCAGATATTGCAAGTGTTACAGCATTGCAGATGTAGACATTAGGCAGCCACACAGCAGCACAGAATGAGAAAAAAAGGAAAACTGGTTTTCCTTTTTGATCTAATTTTGTCACTGAACAACATGGCCAAAGACTAGTTTTGATTTCAAATAATATAACATCTCAATAAATGGTATTGGGACAAATAGTTATCAGTATGGAGAAAAAAAAAGTAACCTTGAATCTCTCCCTCTCTCATCTTCCACCAAAGTTCCACATGAAAAGTAAAATATAAATAAATAAATGAAACAATAAAAGTACTAACAAAGCATCAAAAGAATTTGATTTTTACATTTTAGAGGGAAGTTAAAAAAATAAACATGGCTCTAAAACCAGAAATCATAAAGGAAACAACTGGATACAAAAATAAAAAACTTCCCTCCAAGAAAACACTATTAAAAAAAGACAAACTAAGAAAATATCTGTAAGCTATATAACTGACAAAAGTATAAAAATACCTGTAAGCTATATAACTGACAAAAGTATGTTATTGATACTTTAAAAGTTTGTGGCAGTTAAGGAGAAGCAGAACAACTCTTGTCTGAGAATGGTGTTCGGTGTCCAGAAGATGAAGCTAAAAAAGAATTCATGTGAGTAATTTATGAGAGAAGTACTGGAAGCAATGGCAGGGGAGGGAGAGTGAGATAAGGAAGGGAAGACCACTAAGAAAAAGAACATTATCATGTCACCTACCATTGCTGGGAACAGTAGCTTAATCCTATAGGTAAAAGTGGGGAAACAGTGTAGAACGCTGGTATCAGAGTTACCAATGCAAAGGAAGAGGAAGATGGATTTTTACCACCAATTCCTGTCAGCCATTGATGCAAAGTGGCTCCCATGGAATGTTCATCCCCTGACACTTGAGGTTAACTATGTGGGAGGGCAGAGTGACTTTGGAGAGCACCTCCAAGGAAAGAGATATAGATACTGGTAGCTGGAAGTTGGTTGGCACTCAGTGAAATGGTGTATACTTCAAGAAAAATGGCAGGGTATCTACAGCATCTGCTACGAGGAGCAAATGATATGATCTGGTATTTTACATTAAAAATACACAAATTTTCAATAGTCATGAAAAAATAAATATCAATAATCAAGAAATGCAAATGTTTGAATATTTGGATTTTGCCCATTAAAATTATATTTTTAAAAGATTATTTTTTTATAATGTGAGAAAAATACACTCTCATGTATTATTAGTGGGAGTGTCACTGGTAAAAGGTTTCTGGGAAATAATAAGTCAATGTGTTTCACAATGTTTGATGTACATTGATCTAATAATTCCACTTCCTGATCATTCTATTTACATTGTAACTCTACCCTTTGACACTTTTATCACCCTTTCATATTTTCCTTTTCTCCATAGCACATATCACCACCTAGTAATTACACATTTTTACTTATTTATTTTGTTTATTTTTTGTTATCTTCACATGAATATATGCTGCACAAGGACAAGGATCTTTGTCTGCTTTATTCACTGCCACATAGAACCAAGAAGAGTGGCCAGAACATAGTCAGTAGTCAACAAAATTTGTTGAACGAATGAATTTCCATAATTATATCATTATACAACAGGAGAAAAAGTGATGAAATAAAGTTTATCTTAATGTTTGTAACAGTGAAAAATCATAAATCATGACCAAAAGGTAAAGTTTATATAATGTAGGCATACCCTACACAGATTAAAAATGATATGGATGTATATATTTACCATGAAAAACTGTGCATGATATATAATTAAGTCAGCAAAGCAGTTTAACAAACAGTATATTCAACATGCCTCAATTTTGGCTAAAAATACAAGTTTATTATAAACCTAAACCTATAATAAATGTAGATAAATATTATCCCTAGTTATCTTTAGCAATCCCCTCTAGAATTACAGGTGATTTTCATTATTTTCTACTGTGAATTTTATATACATGTGTTTTATACTCATAATGAATGATAAAGCTATTTTCATTGTAAAAACATTGTGAATCTAATATAGAAAGCCAATAGTGATTAAATGGTTGAATCTTTACTTTTTACAACATAGTGAATTGACCAAACATCAAACAAACATTGGAAAATAACCATAATATTTGTATATATTATCTGATGGTACTACCTTGTGAATTTTTATGTAACCTAGACCCGTATGTTTGAGGTGAAGAACTGGTGGCAAGAGAACTAAAGTAGTTTTACTAAATACAGCTCTCTCGTGGGATCTCTTTCTGAGTATTTTGTAGAAAACATTAAATTTAAGGTTGTTCTCTTTTATCTTTTCAAGGATCTAACAGAATTATTAAACCAAAACATACCTTTTCAGTTAGTGTCTTGATTCATAGTATTAGGTTGGTGCAAAAGTAATTGAAGTTTTAGCACTGTTGAAATTTGCCCTTTGATATTGGAATACATTCTTAAATAAATGTGGTTATATTATATTATATATCGTTTTAATTCACATTTCTTGCTTTATTTTTTTTGCTAATGACTTATTACTTGATGTTTATTTTATATTTATTTTAGACTGTCGATATGTTAGACAAAAAGCAAATTTGAGCAATTTTCTTCATTGAGTTCAAAGTGGGTCGTAAAGCAGCAGAGACAACTCACGACATCAAAAATGCATTTGGCCCAGGAACTGCTAACAAACATACAGTGCAGCGGTGGTTCAAGTTTTGCAAAGGAAACAAGAGCCTTGAAGATGAGGAGCACAGTAGCCAGCCTTCAGAAGTTGACAACGACCAATTGAGAGCAATCATGGAAGCTGATCCTCTTACAACTACACGAGAAGTTGCAGAAGAACTCAACGTCGACCATTCTATAGTCATTGGGCATTTGAAGCAAATTGGAAAGGTGAAAAAGCTCGGTAAGTGGGTGCCTCATGAGCTGACTGAAAACCAAAAAAATTGTTGTTTTGAAGTGTTATCTTCTCTTCTTGTATGCAACAATGAACCATTTCTCATCAGATTGTGACGTGCAATGAAAAGTGGATGTTGTGTGACAACCAGAGACAACTGGTTCAGTGGTTGGACTCAGAGGAAGCTCCAAAGCATCTCCCAAAGCCAAACGTGCACCAAAAAAGTCATGGTGTCTGTTTCTGAATCCTGGAGAAACCATTACTTCCGAGAAGTGTGCTCAGCAAATTGATGAGATGCACTGAAAATTGTAACACCTGTAGCCGGCATTGGTCAATAGAAAGAGCCCAGTTCTTCTCCACAACAATGCCAACCACAAGTTGCACAAGCAACACTTCAAAATTGGGCTGTGGAGTTTTGCCTCATCCACCATATTCACCTGACCTCTCGCCAAGCGAGTACCACTTCTTCAAGCATCTCGACAACTTTTTGCAGGGAAAAGGCTGCCACAACCAGCAGGATGCAGAAAATGCTTTCCAAGAGTTCCTTGAATCCTGAAGCATGGATTTTCATGCTACAGGAATAAACAAACTTATTTCTCATTGGAAAAAAATGTGTTGATTGTAATGGTTTCTATTTTGATTAATAAAGATGTGTTTGAGCCTAAATGACTTAATAAAATTCATAATCCAAAACCGCAATTACTTTTGCACCAACCTAATAATGTCAATTGTTTACATTACTATTTTGGATGAACAGAGGAAATAAAATCCCAAGAAAATAAAACATTTCTATTTTTATCGAGATCAAAAATACACAAAACCCATTATAACTGATAATGCTTAAGGGTACCAAACAGGAGACTTTAGGTATTCACTTAAAACAGCTGGCAGAATTGTTTTATTTTCTACTTCAGTTTTAATAGCATATCCATCACTGATCTTACTGCAGTATTACAAACAGCTTCTTTTAAAAAAAAAAAAAAAAAGTAGAAATTATGCCATACTTCACAGCAATGCAGTCCCCCAATGCCTTGTCATATTCTAACAAAATAAGTAAATACATATATACTTTTAAGACTAAGTAGTGATGCCAAGCTAGAACTTAATTTAGGACATACCTTTTTCTCTCATTATTAAGTGGTGCTTATTGTTATTTCATATTTTTAAGATGAGTCATGTGGTGGTAATCACAACAGCTACACAGATGTACATCTTAAAATATATTATGAGATCAACTGTCTATAAGTGGTAGTCACACCAATCATGTCCTACTAATCTTCAGGCTACCCATAGAATCAGCAAAGAAGAACGGTCTCTGTTCTGTGCTTAGAGGCCTTGCACATCACAAACCCACGAAGATACATGTGTTAAAGAATGCATGGCTGCCTCAGACACTTGGGATGCAGCACTCAGCACTGGCACACCATGACCCGCAACATTACAAAGCCACTCAGATGACGAACACCATTTGCTCCAGGGAAACCCTTCACATCTCTTTCCCCAGGTCCTCAAAATAAAAGGTGACTCCATCCAAATACCAGGCTTCGTGGTACGTGCTGCTGCCAACATCAAATACAGACATGCTTCAGAGTGAGGGAACGATTCGAGCAGTGTAAGGGCTTAAGTAAGACAGAGGACAAATTAATTATTTGTCAAATCCTTCCTCTCAGATAAGATGAATGCAATAGTATCACATAACAAGGCATTGTTGCCCAGAATCCCTGAGCATCCTTTTTCTTGCTTCTCTCTGTGTACCATGGATTAGCATGTTCTTCACAATAATTCCACATCACATGGTGGCCCAGGAACATTTTAAAGTATTAACAATTCATATTACTCTTAAATATGAATATACGTGACATAACACGCATGCAGCATAAAATTATTTCTTTATATTGGCAACTAGATGACATTGAATGTTAGTATTATATATAGTTTCATTTTAATAAAAAAATTAATGAATATTTAATTAAATTTTAAGATTATTAAATTTCAGCTCTCTATATTTTATTAAATTTTTTATTCATTAGTTACAAGTTGAATTTGCCCTTTAATTATAATAAATATTTTAAATTATTTTAGAAGAAAAACTTTTTTGAAAATATACATGAAAAATTTTTTAAAAATATAATCATACATGGTATGCTTTTTGAATGCAATTGTACTGTATTTACACTAATCCTAGTTTACATCATTATTGTTGATAGAACAAAATTATGTGAAGGATCTTGATTATAACAATATAATTGGTGATTTTACTGAAATGAAAACCAGAAAAATAAATATATTTAATGGAATAAAATACAATAATTTAGAATTACGTATGTCTGTATTTTTTATTACTCAGGCGAATATTGCTGGCCAATCACCAGATCACTCAGATAGGCTTAGTAATTACTAATAAATGTCCATCATCTTTGCTATTATGGCAACTCTAAAATATAAAACCATAATTTTACATATATTTTTTTCTTAATCTAGTGGTTATACAGGTATATTTATTAAGGCATGATAGAACACATTGTAATTAAAAGTTTATTTGCTTGATGTATGACTTTATTCAGAAATAAGGGATGTAGGCCTCCATTTGCAGCTGCCCAGAGGGGTGGACATGCAGATCCTGGTCCCAGCTCATAAATTCCCTTAAGCCGCCTCATCTCGTTCTGCTTTTGCTCAAAAATCAACCTACATCTAATCCTCAACTAATATGTCATTAGAGTAGTTTACCTGCAGATTTTAGCTTTACCATATTGTTTGATATGAACTCAAAGTAATCCAATTTAAATCACTTATTTTTATGGTATTCCATGAATGCTGATTTATACCTAAAACCTGTCAACTAGTTGTAAGTAGACTGTTATGTAAAGACATAATTTCAAAGCCAACTAACTAAATAATGAAAATCGCATTTATGAACACATCTATCAGTTTACAGTTCATGTTTGTACAGTCGAGCAGAGGTGACCACACAAACTGCCGCATATTGTGTGAGAAATGTAGTCAAAACTGCTGCTTCTTCAGAAAATGTGACTTACACAGAAAAATGAGACTTTTTTTCCTGGAAGAACATATGTAATTGACTTTTTTCCATTCAAAGATGGAGAATTCCATGATGATCAATTATCCTAAAATGTCCAGATTTTATCACTTCCTTCCTCCTATTTCATAGGCATGCTTTCTAACAATTAGAATGCTAATATTTCAAGATGATAAATAAACTGAAGATATTTGCTATAATGTGCTTTGTTCCTTGTGTCAGTATTAAATATGATATATGACTACAATCTTTCAATTTGAGATTTTATACTTAAGGAAAAACGTACAATAAACTTCAGCCATTGTCTTCAAGTATGTAAGTGATTAGTAACTTTACAACACTAGTTCCAAATATATTAAGTTCAACTGAAAACTTTTGAAAGATGCAAGATAAAGCAGAATCATTTATGTTTGTCCCAATATGCAGAAAATATTACGCCATACCTTGGTAAAGAGACATGCATGGCCTGCAGGAAAATGCAACATGGGTCAAAAGACCAATACCCAGAAATAGACCCTAAAGCCTCATGGCAGGGTAAATTGTAGCCTGACTGCCCAAGTTTTGTGGAAAGAATGTCTAGCCTCTTCATAAATCCTGAAATAGCAAAGGATATCTCAGCAGTGTTTATATTTCCTTGATAAGGAGAGATGCTAACAGAGACTGGGTACTAGGCCTAAGAGAATAAAAACATGAATGGGACACTTTGTATTGCAAGGAGTACTTGACCAGAAGACTGCTTTCTAAGAACTTAAATTTTCTTTAAAAAAAAAAAAAAAATCATATATACATACATATATTATATGTGAAAATATGTACCAGATTTAAATTTTAACATAGTAGGATTTATTGTAGCCAGTGGGAGCATTAAAGAAACATACTCATTCACAAATAAATGCATATGCTGTAGAACTAACATTAAAAAAAATGAATCCTAGAGTTCTCTGTCCCTATTATCCTCTTCTCCTCCATGTGTCTTTCTCTAACTTCTCTGACCAGGTATTTTGTGTTCCTTGGGGGAGGAACACCCAGGAGAAAAGCAATAAATTAATAAATACTAAAAAAAAAATCTGTTTCAATGCTTACAGTAAATATGAATGGATATAATCCATATAAAGAAAAGCTCTTTGAGGTTCTCAACAGCTTTTAAGAGTATAAAGTGGTCATGAAAACAAAATGTTTTTGTTTGAATCACTCCTCCAAGGAACCAGGGAGGCTCCATGTCTTTACTTAGGTGGGACTAAAGAGGATCTGTTAAAGACCATCCCTCAAAAACTATACATCCATTAGCCATTTGCACATGTATAACAGACAACAAAATAACTTCAGTATGTGTGTAACATTTTAATTGCTATTAGGCTTGGACTGAAGATATGCAGGCTCTGGACTAACTACTATAAACTATTAAAGGCAGAATTACAGCTTGATCCAAGGGTTTTACCATTTCATCTACAAAACTAGACTTTAGATCTCTACAAAACTGTAGGGATCTACTTCATAAAAGGCAGTAAAGTAGTCTCTTATATAATGACTTTCACATGGCAGTGTGTTTTTATACACTCTCATGCTTTATGTCAGTTCATGAAGTTGCTAGAAAGCTTGAGAAAAACATGACCTTTTTATTTTTGAAGTAGTTATTTCAGATAAAGCTTTATCTGCACAATAAGAAGAGAAAAAAAGTGCTTTGGCCTACTGCATAAACTTTAGAGGTTTCAGTACCAGTTTAGTGATATAATAATGACTATTTTGGGCTTCTGAACAGTTTACCTACAGTACTGGACATGACCCCCTTTTGTTACATAATAAATAGTAAGTGAGAGAAAAAAGTTGAATTGCTAAAGCTTAGCTGACCTGGTGGACACACATTTAAAAAAACTGGAAAAAGCAGCTATAAAATACCAGTGTATATTGTGTTAACTTGAGACAGCACACATCTATCACCTCAACAATTCATCACAATATGGTTCCTTTCGGCCTTTGATCAGCAGTTTGGACATGATCCTCCTAGGAGAGAGGGTCATTTGTAGATGAAGCTTTACATTGTATTGATGGATCTGTTATGTTAAATTTTGCATTGCAGCCATTGAGCAATGGAGCTACTAAGGCACCCACCTTGCCTTGACAAGAATTGTTGTATGCTTTATCACACACAATTACCAGAACCAGAATATTGCAACAATCCTGTCAGAATTAAAGAGGAAATGTGACACATGGTATTAGGAACTTCTTCAACACCTGCCAGAATGGGAAAAAAAGGGTGAGTTCTTTATTGATAATTCTTTCATGAAATACCATGCCATCTACTAACTAATGGCAACATTTCCTGACCCAGGGGTAAGTGTCCAATCCACTTACAGCACAAGTAAAATCTGGGTAGAAGATTTATTGAGCACTTATTCTGGATCAGGGATGGTACAAAGTAATTTACATATATTATCTCATGTGATCCCCAGAAAAATCTTAGAAATGGGTTACTCCCATCATCCCAATTTATTAGATGAGGAAATAGAGACTCCAAAAGATTAAATAAATTACCCCAAATCATAAAGTTAGTAAATGAAAGAGATTAGTTAGATTGATGAACTTTCCAATTACAATCATTGCATTGATTATCTGGTGTATATATTATTCCATTAGCTATATTCTGACTAGTACAATTTTCTTGTATTAGGGATTAACCAGCTTCACAATCCTGGTAAAAATGAAGCACATTTAGCTAAGTTACTGAAAATAAACAAAAACGTATACTTTTGGATAGGAAGATCATTTTCTAAAACTGATATTCACAAAGTGTTTCTATGAAGACACAAATGATTTAAATGCTACATTATTGTTAAAATGATGAAAGAAATCCTAGACAAAATCCACTTATAGCTAGAACAAATACAATAATGATCCCATGGGTAATACAGAATCATCCTTGACAGTTTAAGAAAACAATTTATAATAAATATGAGCTCAAGTGTAGTGAAAAACAAAACAAAACAAACACAGACTTTGAACTAGAAATACCTGGCTTTGCTGTTTATGAGATGCATAAATTTTAGCAAGTCACTTAACCTCTCTGAGCCCATTTCCTTAACAAAAAAAATGAGTATCTCAGTCTATGAATTGCATTACTGTTCTTAGGACCAGTAGTTGTATACTAAGATCTTTGCAACATGATCAGTCTTCCACAATCCATATCCATCATATCATAAATCCCTAAGATTTATTATGATTTCATTATATCTTGCTTGTTCCTATGTATCTACTTTGCTCATTAATCTCTAATCAAAGTATTGTCTTTAGATTGCTGTTTTCTGCTATAGTGCAGATTGACGCACAAAATATTATTTCACAATAAATTTCAAAAGAAAAGCCTCACACTGATTTCAATACACTGGTTGATGGAAATATGTTTCCCTACTAAGTCTTTGGTAACATTTTTAACAAACAATAAAGAAGATTCCATGTAGCTGCCAAATTGATATTTTGAACTAATTTCTTATATAAAATGATTATTTATATTATATACCAATATGGATCATTGGATAGTCTCTATGTGTTTTCACCTTTATCTGGGACAATGATTTTAAATATTTCACAAATAATGATGTTTTACCTATGTATCATAAATAACTTATACATCAAAGTTTGCCTGGGAGCATCCGGTTTATACTCACTGTCCCTTTTACCTACAGTTTAGTGTTTTTCCAATGTTTTTTTTTTATTTGTTTGTTTGTTTTTAAAAACTACTTTGGTCCTATTTGCATTAAAAGAAGCTGGGAAGATCTGCTATACCTCCAAACCATACTTTCAAAAGGACTCATTACAAATCATTGTCAATGCCAAAGACAGTCTGTATTATTGGTCCTTTTCTGGAAGCTATTCATTATATCTGAGAAAAGTCTTCTCATCTGTAGGCCTGCTGATTTCTGGAATTTTACGCTATTTCAAATAGCATCCAAGAGATAAAACTGAAACAGTAAAAAAAATCCTTGCAATATGATGAATTTGTGATTTTAAAATTTGACACAAATTCTATAGTTAATAATTAAAATCACCATGTTAATACTTAGTTTAAACTACTGATGATATAATGCATCCTCAGTGTTAAAGTTCCTAATGTTGTTATTAAAATAGCATACCATTAATTAAACTTATTTACATGTGTGAATATTCTTGATGTGACAAGTATATACACATACAGTATAGTATATTCATACAGGAAAATGAAAAATAATAGTAATTTTATTATTTTAGATATGTATAATTTATTAAGGACTATATAGCAGTCCTTTTTTTAAGTGTTTTGCATCATTTATCTCTTTTAATCTTCATAAAATCCCTAAAATATAGCTACAGTTATTACTCCCATTTCACAAATAAGAAATCTGCACATAGAGAGCTTAAGTATTATTTAAAGTCACCCAGCTCAGCAGTGGTAGAACTGGGATTTAAGCTTCAGTCTGTCTGATTCCAAGGCTCATGCTTTTAACCACTAAGTACATTGTCTTCCACGAGGAAAATAAAATTAATGACATCTTAATTTGAGCCAGACATATCATATACTTTCTTATTTTACAGATGAAGAAATTCAGAGGTTAAGTTACCTGTAAGTCCTAAAGTTCCAGAGTTCTTTCTCTACTTCCTCAGTGTTTTATCAAAGTATAGCCTATGGACCACCCATCTCAAAGTCATATGATGCCACTTAAAAAGGCCAATTCTTGAGCTTTAGTTCCAGAGATAGATTTGACACATCTGGGGCAAGACATTTTTAACAAGTTTCCCTGTGAGGTATTTTACAGTTCTCAATTTGTGTGTGTGTGTGAGTGTGCGTGTGTTTCTGAAAGAAGCTTTCTATTTTTTCACCTCAGTATCTCCTGTGATAAAATAGGATATTTATAGAACTTGCAGGAAAGGGTGAAATTTACTCTCCAGAACATGCAATGGTAACATGTAACCCTCTCATTGATTCACACTCAGGACAACGAATAGACACAAATAATAATACTTCCTTAAGAAATGCCTTTTAAGTTTTTTGATGTTAAAGGATTGATCAGTAAATAATATTTATAAAAATGAGGATAATAAGATCTTTATATCTTAAATATTCCTTGGCTTTTGTTTATGAGAATCAGAGATCTAGAGTTTTTAGGTACATTCCATTCTTCCATAGAAAATTCACCCTCAAACTGTTCACAAAATCAGAGAAAAAAAACAAAGCCACTTTAAAAGTATATAACAATTAATTTATTATGTACTTACTATAGGACAGGCATTGTACTAAGCCTTGTGAATAAGGTAAATTTTTATCTCTGTTTTATAAGTGAGAAATGTGAAGTTTAAAAAGATTAACTAATCTGACCAAGTTCAAAAAGATAGTATCAGAGCTGGGATTCAAACTCAAGACTAATTCCAAAGTCTTGAACTATGCCAGCTCATTTCATCACCACCACCACAACCACCATCTCCAAAATTAACATCACCACCACCACCACCTCTGCCATCACCACCATTATTAGCATCACAATTATCACCACCACCACTTACCACCACCCCACCTCTTGCCCCAAACCTGTTTCTGATTCAGTCAGTTTCCAGAGCACACCTGGAGTGGTGGTAGTTGTGGTAAGTACAGGAAGTTAAAAATTCAAAATAAATACCCCAAAACTACTGAATCAGAATCAGCCACAGTAGAAACTACAAAAATACACTTGAACACACTCTCCAGTCAATTCTTAACAAAGTAAAGAACTACTATAATACATAATAGTGCTTCAATATATATGGGAGTATTTCAATTATTAAAATATTTCCACAAACATTTTAAGGCTACAAAAATATAAAGAAAGAAAGAAGAGTAAATCGGATAATATTTTAAGTACCGATGCAATTGCTTACCATTTTGCATTTTGTGGCATTTGGAACATTATGACCTAGTGCAGTTTTCAAGAAAATATATAGTAAGACTTGAGGGTAAAAATCAATTAGGTTTGTAAGGAATAAATGATTCCCAAAGTAATAATTTATTTCCACAATTTAGAACAAAGAAAGCAACACAATATAGATTGACTTTCAAAATTTTGTATTTGTTCCTATAGGTAAGGCATGACACTGAGAGTTGAGTAAAATGGTGTCACATTTTGACATGGCACAGAATAAAAATTTGATTAATAGCTTTTTTTCAAATCTTCCATGCCTTATGTTTATTTGCATCATATAACTACATACCAAACCATGCATAACATGGGTATTTTGACACTATCATACTTCATACAAGGACATTTCAAGTAAAGAAAATTTGGAAAATGATGGCAGGTGTCTACATTTCACCATTCTCTCATTACTCTTATCAGGTTCCCAGATTAGCCATTTGAAACTAATTCATTAATTACTTAATGAATTTGTAAATATGCTCAAAGATACAAAGGCAGGATTGTTCACTGCAGCATTCTTTATACAAAAGAAAAAAGTAAAAATAACGTATTTGTCCCTTCATAGAAGAATGGAAAACAGTGATATGCTTATTCAACAGGATGTTATTAGCAATTAAAATTAAGAAACAAAATCTACAAGTTTTGACATGAATACATCTCAAAAAATATTGAGTCAAAAGAGCCAGTTTGTACATAGTATGAGTCAATACATATAAATAATAAATATACCAAAGAATACTATATAGTGGATATTTGAGGACTGGAATTAAGAATGAGGAGGAGGGTGTCAGGTGGAAAGTGGGTAAGGTATTTAGGGCAGCAATCAAAGCCAAGGTAAAGAAAAGAAGACAGAAACACATGCCATACTTTAGGACTAGCCAGCAGTCCTCCGTAGGAAATTGTTAGAAAACGAGACTGGAAAAATAGACAGTGTCCAGACTGTGAAACATCCTGATGGCTATGCTAAGGAATTTGAACTTTACCATATCAGAACAGGAGAACCAGAAAAGTTACTTAATAAGAAAGTGAAATGATCAGATCTATGGCTTAGGAGATAACTGTGACTGTCAGATGGAGACGTTGGCAACAGAATTAGATGCCTGTAGCAATAACCCAGGTAAAAGATTCTCTCTGAGAATAGAAATAAATGCATGAATTCAAGAACAGCTGCAAAGATTAAATTCACAAGGCATAGGCCGGGCGTGGTGGCTCACGCCTGTAATCCTAGCACTCTGGGAGGCCGAGGTGGGCGGATCGTTTGAGCTCAGGAGTTCGAGACCAGCCTGAGCAAGAGCGAGACCCCATCTCTACTAAAAAAAATAGAAAGAAATTATATGGACAGCTAAAAATATATATAGAAAAAATTAGCCGGGCATGGTGGTGCATGCCTGTAGTCCCAGCTACTCGGGAGGCTAAGACAGGAGGATCGCTTGAGCTCAGGAGTTTGAGGTTGCTGTGAGCTAGGCTGATGCCACGGCACTCACTCTAGCCTGGGCAACAGAGTGAGACTCTGTCTCAAAAAAAAAAAAAAAAAAGAAAAAAAAAAATTCACAAGGCATAATGGTAAATAGAATTGAGGAATAAGAAAAGGAAGAAAGAAGAAGAAACTAAAAATGACATCAATGATTTTTAGTTTGAAATAATGGGTAGGAGAATGAGTAGATTTAATGGGGACGGCATAGTTTACATTATGAGTATGTCTTTCAGAAGCAGATCTCAGTAGAAGACTAGCAACATGTATCCAATCCTCATAAAATAAAAGTGATTATAAAAAACTTTTGGATTAAGTAGTATAAAACTGAGAATGAAGTTATGGTACCTAAGAAGAAAACAGGACAGGAAAGGACTCTGAAGAACATCTATAGACTGGCATATAAGTAGCTGGTAAAGGAGGAGAGATCATGGAGAACAGAAAAAATGATCAAAGAGGTGAAAGAAAGTCAGGAGGAAGTCTTGTTTCAGAAACAAAGGCAAGAAAATGAGCATCTGGCAAATAAAAAAGAGACTAGCCAAATGTATTTTAAGGGTCTTTCCAAAAATTTTGATGGCTAAGTGAATTTTTAGTTAAGACAATACTTCACAAACTCTGACCTAACTAGTCTGTAAAAAAAAAAAAAAAAAATACTCATGCATATTTTTGTGACTCTTAAAATTCACCTGGATGCCATCTGTTATTGGATGTCATATGCTATGGCCTCATGCCCAGTATATTAAAAGTTAGGTATATGTTAGATGGAAGTAACTAATAATGCTTCGATTGAAGACATAATCTTATAGAATCAGGCATGGAAGTATAGTTTGGAGACTGATAAGGAAACTAGAAATGTACTAATAAAATGTAGTTTTGACTTATATCACTGCCGATGTTCTGTTTTATTTTTTGTTTGAGGTTTTCCTTTGGAAGTTTATTCCATGAAGTTTCAGCATGAAGTCATCATAATGCTAATAAGATTATACATATTAAAAGAGTTACAGTGAAGCAACTCTACATGTGCAGTAGCTAAATCTAATACATAACAAATTGGATTTATTCCCAATGTGGAGGGCTTCTCATTATAGATAATTGCTCTGAAAAGCACATTTTTTATTATTGCTATATTCCTAACAACTAAAGGGGAAAAAGGTATACTTTCTAACATTTTTTAAAACTTTATCCAAGAAAAACAAACTTCATTAAATTGTTGACAACACTTTTGATGAGTAATAAGGTTCTAATCTTAAGGATTCATATTAGAAATTTTTAATATGTATTTCCTATAATATATGTCACACCTCTGTGGTTTCTTAGAGGAATTTTCTCCATAATTCCCAGATGGACAATATTGATTAATAAGTAATTATAAAATAAGCCTAAATATGTAATTAAAATCAAATATATTTCTCAGCAGTTTCTGAAAGATTCAATAATTTTCAAACAACTATTAAAATGGAATCCAAAGTGGTTAGTCATGGTTTGGACATTCAGTCATTTTGCTCAAGTATTTAAATAATCTGTTAAATGATCTATGTAATGCAGTATTTCTTGGAATAGAACTTTGAAACTCTTTCTTAATTTCAATAGTGAAACTAGAGAAAGCATATTAAAGCATATAAGTAAAACGATGAGTTTTACACTACAAAGCATTCTTTTGCAAGAGATTGGGAGCTCAAATTATGCTATTTTCTCTTACTCTGATAAATTTATTCTTGACCTTGCCTATTACATAAGAAACTGCTGCTGAGAATTGCAGTTAACACAGCTATGAAACTTTAATATTATCTTCCCTTTTTACAAGTGGTGCGATTTTCTGTCATTACCAAGATAGCCTAGATTGAGATATGAAGGCAGATGTACTGACACATTAGATAACCATATACTGTTTAAAGGACACAAGAGTAGCTTCAAAGAAGGGAAAAGAAGCTTCACAACAGGTCCCATGTCATGTCATCAATTACAGACCTGTCACACTAATGACTAAGGAAATGCAGGGAGCAGCGACAATGGGAACATTCATCTTGTTCTTCTCTGGAAAAGGTGCACCTGTATCCCACTGCACTCTGTCTTCTGCTACCTCCCGCCTTCCTGACTTTCGTTCTCCATGACAGTCAATGTGATCCTGAGAATGTGGCCCATCTATCATCCTTTCTTCCTGAAAGGCACCTTGACTGCAGTTAACGACTGTAATAAGACCAAACAATAGATACCATACCCCAACCTCTTATATTCAGCTTTTCTAAAAATGGGCTCAACTGAGACAAAAAAGGATCAAAGGATTCTATTGGAAAGGCAAATAATATTTTTGTAAAATCTCACATATTTTGCTCCCCTAGTTCACGTCATATGTCTACTGATATTTAGATAGGAAATGTGACTGAAAAGTAATGGGACTGATTTCCTTGTGTGGAGTATACAAGCAATAACAATATATGGCAAGTATATATTCTACATACTTACAAACTTACATACACAGTTTCTGTATTTACCAATAACATTTTTTTTATTTTGAATTCCATACCAGTGCTTCCCAGCACTAAAGCAATAATGCCTTTTAGCAATAAACTATGAATCTAGTTTTTGTGTTACACTATTCTACACAAAACAATTGAATTTATAAGACTGTAACATGTTTATACAGAAAGAAAATAAAAGAATAAAGTCAAATAGATAATTTGACATGATAAAAGATTACTCATTCAACAAATACTGAGTACCTTGTAGGTGACAGACAGCCTCTGGAAGAGTTGGGCTGCATGAGGCTGAATCCTTGCTTTGTCACTTTGTCAACTAACTGAACTTGAAAAAATTACTTAAACTCTCTGTACCTCAGGTTCCACATCTGTAAGTGAGAATAATATTATAATAACACCCATGCCTTGGAATTCTTGGGAGGAACACCTAGACCAGTGACTTGGCCCAAAGAAAGACCTGAACAATATTTTTATTATTATTGCTATATTTAAAAAACTAAAATGTGAAAAATATATTCCTTATAACATTAAAAAATAAAAATTCTATCCAGCAGCTGTTGCTGCTGCTGGTGGTGGTGGTACTACAACTACGACATTACTATTATTTCTATTGCTGCTGCTCTCGTGGCTGTACTACATGACAGGTACTGTGAGGCACTTTCACTTATTTTGATTGCCACAAAAAAATTTAAGCAGTATATCTTTGCTATTTCCATGTTACACAGTAAAAAAACTGAGTCTCAAAACTGTTAAATTATTTGTACAACTAGTAATTCCAAAGTCTTGTCTTTACATCAGTATTAAGAACTCTAGGGCAGTGGTCCCCAACTTTTTTGGCACCAGGCACTGGTTTCATGGAAGACAATTTTTCCATGGACAGGGGGCTGGGGGTGAGGAGGAGAGCAATGGTTTTGGCGTGATTCAAGCATATTACATTTATTGTGCACTTTATTTCTATTATTATTACATTGTAATATATGATAATTATACAAACCTCTCTGCTAATGATAATCTGTATTTGCAGCCACCCCCAGCACCAGCATCACCTCCTCAGCTCCACCTCAGATCATCAGGCATTAGAGTCTCATAGGAGCCACAACCTAGATCCCTTGCATGTGCAGTTCACAGTAGGGTTCCCACTCCTGTAACAACCTCATGCTGCTGCCGCTGATCTAACAGGAGGCAGAGCTCATGCAGTGATGTGAGCAACGGGGAGTGGCTGTAAACACAGATGAAGCTTCTTCCCTTCACCTGCTGTTCACCTCCTGCGGTGCAGCCTGGTTCCTTACTGGCCACCAACCCTTATTGGTCTGTGGCCCAGGGGTTGGGGACAGCAACTCTAGGGGATATAAAGATTAATGCAATCCATTTTCTACCAATTAAGAACCTTGCAATACAGTAAGGGGAATAAGTGATATAAATGTGTCCACAAATACTAAGGTAGGAATAGAATGAAAGTTTCAATAGGTGCAAAGATATAGAGGGTCAAAGGAAAGGAATTTTAGAGGTGGCTCTCAAGGGAACATAACTGACTTTAAGGAGGTCTCCATGCCTCTGTATGCATTTGAATTGCCGGGAGGAGGGAGACAGCTATCTTCTCTTGACACAGGAAGGCATGTGATAACAGTGGATGTAAAATAACAATAGATGGAAAATTCATGTTAAAATCCCCTGGTGGGAGAAGAGGAAGAAGGGTAGTTAGGGGCTGCTTGTTACTGGGTTCTATGTGCTGGTTTTATTAATAAATCCAGGAAATCACTGCTTTTTTAAGCTTCCTTAGTTAGCTTTATATTAGCAATAGTTTCTGAAACTGAATCTAAGTGATGACCTACATTGTAGACAACATATCATACATAATGTCTGAGAAAAACTCACACTTGTGATGCTTTCCAGAAATGGATGCACTACAGTCATTAGGTTTATTATAAGTAAGCCCACAGGAAGAAAACCCTGATGCAATCTACTAACAAGCAAAGTAGACCTACTGTTCAATATAGCAATCCCACTATTGTGTACCTACCTAAAGGAAAAGAAGACTTTTCATCAAAAAGACACCTGCACTCAAATGTTTATTGCAGCACAACTCACAATTGCAAAGATGTGGACTCAACCCAAGTGTTCATCAATTCAAGAGTGGATTAATAAAATGTGGTATATGTATACCAAGGAGTACTACTTAGCCATAAAAAGATGAATTAATACTGTTTGCAAAAATCTGGATGGAACCGGAGACCATTCTCCTAAGTGAAGTAACTCAAGAATGGAAAAACAAACACCACATGTACTCACTATTAAATTGGAACTAACCAATGAACATACATGTGCACAGAGGCAAGTAAAACTCAGTGGAAATCAACCAGGGGAGAGGGAGAAGAGAGGGGCAAAAACCTACCTGATGGGTACAATGAACACTATTTGAGTGATGGGCACACCTATAGCCAGGACTCAAGCATTACAAAAGCGACCCAAGTAACCTAAAACATTTGTACCCCCTTAAAATTTTGAAATAAAAAGAAAAAGCAAACTCAAGCCACTTATATACTAAGAAAATTACAGAAAAAAAAAAATCAGTGATTTCAAGGTTGATATTACAAGTGTGGTGGATAAACTCGGCACCCAGTGAACAATAGCATTTACAATTTTAAAGAAAAAAAACAGGTATTCCACAACACACATTTTAGCATGCAGTTTTCCATAATGAATATTTGTAGTTTCGTGGTCACAATTCAACAGCCATTGAGACTTGAAATATAAATGTTTCAATATCACTGAAAAGATCTTTAGCCTTCATAGCAAATAGATTTAAAGAAAAATTCAAGTTCATGATAACTAGATAAAAAATAAACATATATTTAACTTAAATATTTGGGGAACTTTTATCTCAATATTCACTAACCTTTTCTTTATCTAAACAGATGTGATGACTGGCTCAGGGCTTGTCTCCCAAAAGTGCCCAGTCTCCTGTTCTTTCAAGAGTCTTTATTAAATCGTCAACTGAGGCTTGTAGCCTCTGGCTTCAGTGATATTCTCTGCCAGAATTAAATTAAAGAATATGAGACTTTATATTGTTTTTTGCTCCACATTGGCAGGGTCCCATAATTAAGTATGAAAAGAATGAAAATGCAGCAACATACATGATTTTTCTATCACATCCTATCTCTTTGCTCTAGTGTATAAAATATTTCTGGCATTTTGCAATATATACACACACACATATTTTAAGTCTATCTTTTTGTAATTTGTTTATATCATTTGAATTAAATTTCTCATTTTATGTTTTAAATTTAAATTTGTTTAAAAGATGATTTATTTCATCGTGAATTAAAACTGTCAAGTGATTTATCATAAATTTACTCAAAATGCCTGTGAGGATCTAACACTGACCCAACGGGTTTAACACAATTTACGCACACTGTACTGCATCCTAAATCCTTCAAGTCAAGGCTGAAATATTCTCCTCTGAAATTTCTGTTATTTGCCTTAAGCACTCACTAGTGATCTCTCCCCTCTCTGATCTTCTCTAGTGCTTATCATTCAAGCCTTTTTTGTTGTTGTTAACTACTCCTTGCAAGGATAGGTTCTATCCCTCTAACCAGACCAAAAGTTCTTTGAAGGCATGAGTGCCTTACTTTTTCATATCCTCAGCTGTAGATAGTAATAGGTCATTCACATAACAGGAGTCGATAATAAAAAAAAAAAAAAAAAAAAGAGGAGGAGGGGAGGGGGAGGGGGCAAGAGCAGAAATTTAGGCAATGTATTATTTCAGGGATAATGCAAATTCCATGATTCAGAATATTCAGAACATGAGAAAGTAGGACTCCAGTTGGTTATTTAGAAACCTGATATGATAGAGCAGCAAATTGGTCAAAATAATTCAAACGGCTAAAGCAGTCATGTGAATATGTTTATTTCATGTATCATTTCCTGGAGCCCAAAATGAGTTATTCCTCACTGTTAAACAGAATAGCATAATAAAAAAAGATGGTGCTGAATCCTCTGCAATCAACCCCTTAAACATCTGCAGAGTTCTAGAATGGATGAACACTCAGATTTCCTTAGCTTTGAATGATCAATTCTGTCCTTTTAACACAATTTGTCTTAAACCACAAAGCACCACATTGCTGTTAATAACATTATTGCCAGTTTTGAAGACATTAACCAAAGCAAGTCTTCATTCATCACCATATTTGAAACATATATTTTCCAGTGATTTTGATCTAAATACTGAAATTAAAATAAAAGTCTTGATATATTAATGAAAATAATACATTTAGGAAAAACAGGGTACAATAAAAAAGTATTCAACGGAAGAAATCATTAGTTTTACCCTCAACACTGTAACTAACTAACCATTAGGACCCAAGGTAAAGCCACGCAACCTCTCTTGACCTCAGCTGTGCCAAGTATAAAGTGATAGCACTGAAGTAAATGTTCTCCAAGGTTTCTATGAAGTCTAAGTTTCTATGACTTTATGAATTAATTATATTTGCAAACATGGAAGCAACTTCATGAAAATTCAAGGCCTGCTACCTTTATGAAAGCCCTGGAGCTCTAATGACCTGTGCAAAATCAAAAAAAGAAGGAAAAAACCTCAGCACTCCAAAGTCCTCTTTGGACTTTGGCGCAACATATTCCATGTTTGGATGCACTGCCCTGCACTGCTTTTACAGTGGTTATCTCTTTGAGTGTGCCAAGAATAAGAGCAGGCTCTAAAACCACAGCATTATTTTCTTCTTTGCTGTTTTGTTTGTCTCTGTGTGCGGCTGTGTTTGTTTATGTGTGCATCTGTGTTTTACATACAAAGCCAGCTTTCTTCTATACACCCCTGCTGGGGTACCTTCTTTGTTTGATAGAGGCTGCAAACTTAAAGATAACATTTATCAGACTTCCTTACAGTTGGGATTCTGGATGTAAATTGGGTCCCAACAATTAAACGCACATACATGGGAGGGCAGGGATATTGAAGTGGAGGCCATTACTTTTTGTTTAGCTCTACTGGTAGACGTAGTTGATAGATGGAGTTTTCTGCTGCACTATTCCAGGGTCCATTCACTAGCTCTATGTATGTCAAGTGACAGTTATGAAGTTAGTGACAACTGCTTATTTACCAGCATTTCGTATTCCAGTCACTAGTTTTAAAAATGTGGAAACCTGTGATAGTAGCCTCAGCTCTCCTGCTGGACTATATCATGGTGTTCTGCAAGTTATTTCTAGAAGCCCAGCCTGGAGTTCCCTATATTAACTTTTTCAACAATATTATAAACACCTTATTCCCTGTATTAAATTAATTTCGGTCAAAACAAATTGGTTTCCTTTTTCTGCATTTGAATCCTGTATGATACACAATTATTTTAATGCTCATACTATTAAAATATAGAAAGCAGAGTTAGCAGGAAGGAAGGAAGGAAGGAAGGAAGCAAGGTAGGTAGGTCTGTCGGTCAGAAGGGATGGAGGGAGGGAGGGAGGGAGCGGGGAGGGATGGTGGGAGGAAGAGAGGGAGGGAAGGAATACACCGGATTAAAAGGCAGTGAAACCCTCATCCTGGTTTCAGCCCTACCTCTAACTCATTAACGTGACCTTACTAAATCATGAACTTTCCAGACCCCAGTGCCTCAACTATAAAACGACAGCATTGAAGGATGTATTTTCAAAGGCTTCCACAAATTCTAAAATTCTATGCCTTAATTAAATTTAAATCATTAGCTATACTGCCACAATGTTCTTGAATCCCAAGGCAAATGACTTTTTTCCCTTATAGCCAGAAAAGACAAAAACCGGTATTTTTAAAGTTTCTGATGACCTCTCTCATAGTTTAATGCTTTTATCAGACAGTAAGAATAGGCAGACAATTACTCATATGAACAACATTCTGAATTAGATAGCGATTTCAATTTAACTCTTTAACAAATTTAGATTAGTAGTTTTACGGTTTTTATGTTTTAAAAATTAAAAGTATGAGGTAAAAAATTTCTTTTGAAGTCAATTACTGAAGCATTCTATTCAATATGAATATTCTTCTAAAGCAACTCTCCTAATGGACAGTCAGGAACTATCTGCTCATAAACCATAAAATGTTCTTTGCAACTGAAGATTGTTACCTACTCAGTGAAAATACTTTAAAAGGACTCTAAAATGGTTTGATGTATTGAACAGTTGAGTAGTACGACATGGCATTTACTGTTTTTTAACAACTCTACCATTTTCTTAGCAGATCATGTAGAACCAATTATAGCTATTATAACAATTTAATCATAAAAAACAAATGATGAGTAGGTTGTAACAGCGTACCAATTTTCTATAGTTTATAAAGCCAGATTTAATAGTTGTCTTTAACACTTTTGAGTGTGTACATACATTCTTCAAAAAGTATGTGGTGGAGACTGAATTGATTTTAATATCCCAACTTTTAACTGGGCCCTTTACAGCTAGTGGTGACTGTGGATCTATAAATACTAAATATTAACAAGTAAAGAAAATTATTGTCCAATTAGAAAAGTAACTTTTTGTGGCAAATTTGGGGTTATTTCCTCCAAAAGGAGAGAGGATACTCTTTCATTTCCCTGTCTCCTGGGACATGGAAGTCGGATGTGATGTTTAGAACAGCTGTTTTGACGCGGGAGGGTGAAGACCACATGGCTAAGCTTGCTAAGTGGTGAGCTGGCTAAAGCCCATGATCCTGGTTACTTCATGAAGTCTTCATATGAGCCCTAGGCTACCTATCTCTTTTTACAAGAAAAAGGCAGAAATCTCTATAGTTATTTTGAGTTTTATTTTGTATGCAGCTGAGCCCACTCTTAATCAGCATAGGCATTTTTAAGATTAGGAGATTGTTTTAGTTCTCACTAACACTGCATGTCTAAAATTTTCTTTAAAAATCATGAAAGACAAATACATACACCAGTAGATACTATCCTTTGGAAAATATCTATATAATTGTTTCTTCAAATGTTCTGTGGATGTTAGGACTTATATGTGTGAATATACTGATAGAAAGAAAACAGTAAATGGAAATACTAGACTTTCCAGAAAGTACATACAGCAACAAAAATATGCAAAGTTCATTTTTAGTCATACATACTTTTAACACATAATTTAGATCTCATACTTAGAGTGAATTATTTTTTCAGTTTTCTAATTGGGAACATTATGAAATCATGCCAGTAATGAGCATATACAGCTAATTAATAGCTGTACACTAAATTAAAGATTTCTCTACTATACATATAGAAGAGAAACTAAAGAAAGATACACTTAACATGAACAAAATTAACACACAAACAAAACATTTTAAAATGACTTATATGCAAGTACAATAAGATTTTAATTATTTACTAATAGATTAGGTTATACATATAAAATGTCTTATTTTTTTAAATGGTACTTACTGACAATTAAAAAAGTATTAAATAACATAATCAGTACTTTCCATGTGCCAGATGGCCTCCATATTTTCTTCATAACCCTTGCAACCCTTGCATCATCTATAATAGATACTATTATTGTGCCCATTTTAAAGATTAGGAATCTAGAGCTCAGTTCTCAAATTCTCTGGGTACGAGTGTAGCAGGGAGTAGACGGAAGAGCCAGGTAGGGCTCCTATGTCTGCTTTATCAGAAAGGTAAACTCCTAACCATTAGAAAATGCTACCTCTGAAGACCTCAATAATAACAATATATCAAAAGTATAGCATTTTCGTGTGCCTTCCCACTTCCAAGATCATCTTTCACTCAGCTGACAGAAAGACAGTAACTGTAATCACAATTAAATAGCAATCTGGCTTTAATGAATTTACCACATAAGGTTTCAATTCCTTTGAGAATTCATAAAAGTCTATGATTTGCAATTTTATTTGTGATTTTTATCAAGCCTATATGTGCATTTTTAAGCTGTTGGAGTCTGCATTTCATTTCAAACTGGTTGTTTGCTATCTCTGCATCTGCAGTAGGCACAGTGACTATTAATATTAAAACTATATTCTAGAGAAATAAGACATGCAAAGAAACTCATTAGTGCCGATAAAAGTAAAAAAGTGAAAAGTCTTAGAAAATGATTATTCTGAATGATAAAACACAAATTTTTGATAATGTTCAGAATGTTGAGTTGAGCAGTGACTCTGACCTCTGAGGTGAAAAGGTTCATTTAATTTTTTATACATAACAAGACAAGAAAATTTATTAAAACATTTCAGGACATGTTCTAGTCAGCACAAAAAATAGCATTTATGGGAAAAATTATATGCTCTGGTGGGGATGAGTGAAGCTTAATTTTATAGCCATTTTAGTTTAACTATTTTACTTGCCAAGAATGCAGAACACTTTTTAAAAGTAAGTTATGACTGTCACTAGATTATCTGGATTATTCACAAATTGGCATTCTAAGTTTAGTGTTTAATTTTTTAAATCTCCATTTTTATGGTAAATGATAGGAAACATCCCTTTCCCTTGTTTCTATTCCATTGGAACTGACCCTATATGCAATTCAGTATATTACAAAAGGCATGATTTTTTTTTAAATCAAATTAGTAGCTAGACCTTTACTAGTTATCATCTTCATTTCAGAAAATCAACCTATGTGCTGAAACAGCATTACATAAGGATTACTTAAAAGAGATTTCTAGGTATGGCAGAGTGGTTCTAGCATTATTTACTATTATTTACTTAATGTACTTTTAGGTGCTGTTCATGTTTTTGTCTTTTTCTTTTGTGATGTAACAATATAATCACACAATGATCTATAGCACTGTTACCAACTTAGCATTTGCAGACAGTTATTTCTACGATATAATCAACTATCCAATTTGAGTAAAGCAACCATTGATTCAAGACATTTGCATCAAGTGCTGTTGTTCTACATGATTGCTAATGATAAACAATATTCATAAATTATGTAGGTCACAGTAAGTTCTCTACTAGGCATCCAAAAAGCCTATGTACCTCAAAAAATATATCATTTATAAAAGACTGTGGCCAAAAGAGTCCAGATTACAACCCCAAAAGCTAAATGATTAGTCTATCTCTTTATCACCATGAATTGACATACAGAAAATGTCCTGAGCATTCCTTATTCATGAATAAATATAAAATCATATTTAGATTTTATTTTTTAAAATCTAAATTGAATAAACTGAACAGTGGTACTATTCTTGTATCACTTATCAACAGATGTTATGATAATATTTTCAGGTACTCTTTTATACTGTGAAAGCTTAGAATGTTTTATAAGCTAAATTTGTTACTTTAACTTTCTTTAAAAACTTAGGTTTCTAGTGCAAACTTCCATAAACCTAAAAATAAATACAAAAATTAGATCATAAAACAATCATGGAATGTTATGTTTCTAACTTCCTGTAACCATCTGAAATATTATTAAACTAATTCTACACTCCAGACACTTTGCATAAGCACACAGAATTATGCTATAAATAATATCCTATTCCCAATTTTTTTTACCCAAATATGTCTTTTAGTTTCTCATTTATAATAGGGATATGGTTTTTATTAGTAAGAGCTAACATATGTCCAGCACTACCCCAAGTACTTTACACATATTAACTTAGTACATTTTAAAAAATGATCATAAAGAAAGCACTATTATTAACTCCATCACCATTATCAGATGGAGAAACAGAGTCATGTGAACCTTAAATAACTTGCCTAAAGTCATACAGGTTTATGTAGTGAAACTCATACTTGAATATAGGCATTATAGTTTGAGTCCTTTGTGCTAACCCTTACTCTACCAATGTCTTTTAATTTTACAATAAGAAAATAAAACTTCAATTATGAAAAAAGGTGACTGACAGTGGGCTACAACAGTGAGGACCACGGCTAAATGGAGACTATACGATTGACTGAAAGAAGCAGGTGCTATGCAGCTCAAGCCAACTGTCACCATGTAGAAACATGTTGGGGCAGGATTTCATTTTACCCTACCTACACAATGGTAAGTTAGCCGGTTACTATTTCATGATGCTGGCAAAGAAATGAGATTCCTGGGTCAGATACAAAGAACTTTGTTAATCAAAGCACAGCAAGCAGCATGATCATGAGCGTATTTGTATCAATTCCCTTTCCTTGCCACATTACAATGAGTCCTGGCCCAGATTTAACATAAGTGGTTTCTAAATGGTGCATGCATAGCATTACTTACACTAAAGGAAGCTATTGAGTCATTAAAGATCTCCATTTTATAGTCCTATAATTGCATCTATTAAGTGACATTTCCAGAGAGTCATGCTTCATAAATCAATAATTTCAGATTTATTTACAATTAGCAACACTGACAGACCAGGTACATCCTGCTATAAAAGCATTACATAAGGACTCTGCCCCTAGTAAATACCACTAGTGTGGTTGCAAAAATGTCTGTCATTAATTTGTTTATAAGAAGATTTGATCAGAAGAAAGAGCATATGAACATATCAAAAGATGAAGAAAAGCATTTGATAAAATCCAACATCCATTCATGACAAAAAACTTTCAGCAAACTAGGAATAAATGGGAAGTTCCTAAACTTGATAAAAAACATCTACAAAAAACCTATAGCTAACATTGTAGTTAATGATGACAAATTAGATGCTTTTCTCCAAAGACTAGGAACAAGAAATGTTTGTCTCCTCTCATCACCCCTATTCAATATTGTAGTGGAAGTCCTAATTAATGCAATAGAAAAAGAAAAGTAAATAAAGGCATACATATTGGGAAGAAAGAAATATAACTGTCTTTGTTGGAAGATGATATGATTGTCTAGAAGTCAATACACCTTTAAGTGGTCAATACACCTTTAAGTGGTCAATACCTTTAAGTGGTTATTTGTTTGTTTTTTTGCGTTTGCTTTGTTTTCTTTATGTCTGATAACTTCAGCATCACTGACCAACACTAAAGGTATTCATGTGGTAGTAATACTCACTATAGTGCATTGAGCACTATACTTTACTCACAAAAGGGGTTAAATAAATAGCCTTTACATGCAACTCAATGTGCTGGGTTTACTTTTCTAATCAAGCTTTTGGTCAGCACAAAGAAAATAATACAAGACTGAGAGCAAAGCAGTTAAGGTTTTAAAAGAAATGACATAAAATTATTTGTAGTCATAAAAAGCTGTATCTCCATCTTCCTTCTCACCATCAAGAAACTAATAAACATAATAAATATTTTATATTTATTTATTCATTTATAATAAACATAATAAATATGTATAAAAAGGGCTATTTAAAACTTTCATATACATGAAGAGTAATACATTTAGGAAATTTACTTCTCTATCACTTCTCACCTCTCTCAACTGCTTATTATTACAAGGGAAAAATGTTACAATAATTGATAATGTGATACTTGCTATTTTATATATAAAAACAATTATTAGTAAATTTCAAATAGGGAAGCAGATTGACATTTTATATAAATATTAAACAGTGGTATTTGCTAGAAAAGTTTAGGAAGATTTTTCTCCTTTTTTGGAAGAAAATAAATATTAATAAAAATTTAATAATAGTACAAGGCACAATAAGGAAATTAAATAATAGCATAATTCAAATTGCAAAAATGTTTGGAACACTAATATTCATATTACACAAAACAACCTTGGAGATCTGTTTAGTTTTTAATCATTTAATTCCATTTAAGACATGAGTCTCTCAAAAAGAAGTCTTACTTGAGAATTTTTCAGTTTTTATGAAGACAAATTAAAAAGGGAATTCAGATTGTCAACTTTGCTACCTTAAAATTTCACAAGGAGTTGGAACCCATTCTACTAAGTGAAGTATCTCAAGAATGGAAAAATAAGCACCACATGTACTCACCATCAAATTGGTTTCACTGATCATCACCTAAGAGCACTTTTAGGAATAACACTGATCGGGTGTCAGGCAGATGTGGGTGGGGTAGGGGATGGGTGTATACATACATAATGAGTGCGATGTGCACCATCTAGGGGATGGACACGTTTGAAGCTCTGACTTGGGGGGTTGCGGGGGCAAGGGCAATATACGTAACCTAAACTTTTGTACCCCCACAATATGCTGAAATAAGAATAAAATAAAAATAAAGTAAAAAAAAAAAAAATTTCACAAGAAAACTTCAAAACCTCCTTTCTCTCCATAATTTTATGTTACATAAATCACACTCGAAAGTAATTTTCAATTTTTCTTTTGTGTTATAATTGGAAATAATTTCTCAAAATCCTCACTAATATATCAGAGTTGGGAGACTTAAAACTAATTTTACACTTCAAGGATATTTAAATCAATAAAGCAGTTACTGAACCAATATCACTTTATCTAGACCAGCACTTTTTAAATATAGGTCCCAATAATCAAAAGTAGCACTTTACTTTTACAAGGTGATTACTATCATCACCTTTTCTGCCCAGTAAATTAGAGTAATTGATTTTTTTTTACATTTTACTGACAACAGCTACTCAAAATGACTTACATATTTCAGATTCATGATAATTAAGTTCAAGCTATCATAGCAGAGTCAATTATCAAGAAATTAATGTTTTCTAGGACACCAAATGGACTATCTTAGAAGACTATAAGACCACTGATAGTAGGAGGTAGCCAGAAGATAGCCAATTCTCGTCCTCAGGGCAAAAATATGAATCTGTTAGAAGTCAGGACTAATCTAAGACCACCAAGAGTAGAGAATAGGTGGTCCTTTGCATATATTTAATAAACACAGAGGACCATTCCTGATGAATTATTAGTAACTGTTTTGGTAAAAGCAGTGATTCTTAAACTTTTGGGGGGTAGGGGTGTTATAGTAATAGCTTCCTTTGTGAGTGTTACAAAAACTATTCACAGAAAAGCATAAAAATGTATGAGCATGGAATATTTTATACTCTTGAAAGAGCTTACAGACTCCATGAAAATCAGCCATAATATATAATCACCCAAATGATATTTCTAGGCTGAAAACAATCCTTAGGGGCCAAAGATCCATCTCTATCCAATACAATAACTATTTAAATAATTAAATTGGAATCCTCTCAACAACACAGGGCAGATCATACTTCTAACAGACATCCCAGTGCCTAATACCATGGGCTGAAAATAGATTTTCCAGGACAGAACTTAACATATCTCCCAAAACTTAGTAACTTAGGAAGTTCAAGGGAATATCAAGAGCTCTGTAAGCAGAAATGAAGGGAAAGAATTAACACAAGATTATAGTCCATAGAGAGCCAAAGACCTTCTTTTTGGAATTGCAAATGACAGACAACTTTTAAACGTTCACTTTGGGGTATTAAGTAACGTTCCATGACCTTTACAACTGAAGTGTAAAACCAATCTCTAAAAGCAAAAGTTTAAATCTCATTTCCAAAAGATATAAAATACTGTACCACAAACTAAAACTAAGGTATAAAATTGGGTTTTTAAAAGCGTAAGTTTAAGTCACATTTTCAAATAAATATATTTCATGGCTATGATTGAATATTTACTACAAAGATAATATGAATGTTTAGAAATGAGTTTAGGAACTAAATTTCATCTAATATAAAATATATAATTTAAATCATGCTTTATCATTCTTTATTAGCAATTTATCAAGAAAAAATAATGAAAAAGTAGTATTTTAAAATATTACGTCATAAAGTAGTACAATGGATACTGGAAACTAGGAACGGAAAGGGTAAGAGAGGGGTTAGGGATAAAAAATTACCTATCAGGTACAATCTACACTATTCTGGTGACAGGTATACTAAAAGCCCTGACATCAGCATTACACAATCCATCCAAGTAACAAAAAACATTGTACCCCCTAAATCTATTGAAACAAAAATAAATAAATAAAGCACTTGGTATTACTTAGTTTACATTAATACATACTATTATAATTCTATTTAGAAATCTTTAGTGTCTACCTATGGTTCAGAAGAGAAAATAAAACCTTCATATTTTTAATATTTTTGTGATCAAATATTATACTGACTACACTCTATTATCATCCTATCCATTTTATATTTTGGTAATACTGACAATAAAAGCTCACCAAGGATATTCTATTCTCCAGTGTCTCTTTGACCTTGCATATATCGTTTCCTTTGCCTAGAATATGCTCCCTTGGCTTGTCTAAATCAAAAACTCCTATTACTCTTTCATGTTTCATATAAAATACTTTCTAAAGTTTTCATTTCTTTTGAGTGATTTAGAAATTCTTTACCCCATTATTTTGGTACCCTTTGCCTATTCCCAATATAATAATTATTTTATTATAACTAAAATATTTATATCTTTTTCTCCTTGCCAGATTGCTATATATTTGAGAATAGAGATTTTCTATTTTTGGATTCTCAAAGCCTAGACAAGACTGGATTCACATTTATAAATTAGGAATAAACGAATATAGCCAGGAAAAAAGGTAACAGTAGTAATAACTACAATTTATGAATCCAATCATATGTCAAGTACAGCAATAAATGCTTCCTTGGTACATTTTTGATACTACATTTGTAGTAGTTTTTTTAAATCCTTATATCTGAGCTATTAAATGATTGAAGTGAGATTTATACTCAGTTTTCTCTTAATCCAACAAATCTAACTTTTCCCTATAACTATGGCTTTAAATTGCTCTTTTCCACCCTTAAGCAATGGAACTCTTTTTCTGAAGTAATTTTATGCAAATATATATTAAGCATAGGAAATATAGCCACTCTGGTAAAAGCAGATAATGGAGGTCTATACACTTACATAATTGGCATCCCCTTATCTCCTGCAAATGGCTGTTTGGAACAAATACAGAGATTCTGATGCCCTAGAAAATTTGTTTTCAATACCTCTGGTCTTATACTACCTCGTCCCATGTTACTTACTGCCAATTCATATGTTCAAATCCTAATCTCCAACATGTTGGTATTAGGAAGTGGGCCTTTAGTAGGTGATTAGGTCATGAGGCAGAGCTCTCATGAATGGAATTAGTGCTCTTATAAAAGAGACTCCAGAGAGCTCCTTTGCTCTTCTACCATGTGAGGACACAGCAAGAAGACAACTGTGAATGAACCAGGAAGCAGGCCCTCACCAAACACTAAATCATAACAGTGCTTTTATCTAGGACTTCTCAGTGTCCAGATCTGTGAGAAATAAATATTTGCTGTTTATAAGTCACCCAGCCTCTGGCAGTTTGTTATAGCAGCTTGAACGAATTCAGACACAGAGAAAAATCCAGTTGAGGGCAGGGGAAATGTTTTCAAGAAGAAGAATCCATTATATTAAATGCTGCTCCTAGGTCAACTGAGATGAGGAAATTCATCACCGATCCACCACAAGGTTTTATAAAAAAGTTATCAAAGTCACTGGTGAGCTATTTCTGTGGAGTATTTGGGAATAACGTCTTATAGATGTCAGATTAAGAGAGAATGGGGAAAGCATAATGGAAACAATGAATGTAGCCAAGTATTTTGAGTAGTTTTGTAAAGAAGGAAACAGAGAAATGGGGGTTTAGTTAAAGGGAGAAATGAAGCTAAGAGAAAGGTTTTTCAGTCAATAGAAATGCAACATGGTTGTATGTCTGTGAATGATTCAGTAGAGAGGAAAAGCCAACAATGAGGGGGAATTTGCTGGCACAGTATCCTTGAGCAGGTGGAGCAAACGAAATCTAGCACATAATTAGAGGTGTTAGGCTTAAATAGGAGGCAAGGCAGTTCATAAGGTATCAAGAGGACAGACAGAGTGTATATGTAGAAATGCCATCAGGTAAATTGATGTTCTAATAGAACCTTGTGGAAATTTTCAGCAAAATGTCTCAAGGAATTAACTGAAAGAGGATGGTGTGGTTGGGCAGATACTGGAGACTTGAGAATAGCGAAAGTATGAAAGAGTCACCCATGAGAGTCTAAGAATAAACTGCAGTAGGAAAACACATTGTGATTGTTGGTCATCAAAACAACGTTTTAATGGCAATTGGACAAATGATAAAGTTAGTTCAAATCATAAGTGAAAAGAATAAAAGAAAGATTGATGTGTCAAACCTAATACCAAAGTAAATACATAAGGTAATAGAGAATTAAAGAAAAAACCACATACAAACCAAAAGAAAATTCAGATGCATTAAAACAAATTAACTAGGGCATGAGGAAACATTTTCTAAGCATAACAAAAAGATTTTTAAAACCAAAATTAAAATTGACAGATTTTAGCAAATAAAATAAGTTTATCAACTTATCTATGACATTTTTCTGTGTCATAGATAAGTTGATAAACACTATTGTATAGCAAATAAATGGTGCCCATAAATTCCTGGGTAGATTAATAAAATATGGTTATGTTCACACCATGGAGTACTACTCAGCAATAAAAAATGAATTAATACCTTTTGCAACAATCTGGATGGAACTGGAGACCATCCTCCTAAGTGAAGTATTGCAAGAATGTAAAAATAGATACCACATGTACTCACTGTAAAATTGGAACTAACTGATCAGCAACCATGTGCACAGACAGAAGTAAATTTCAAGAGAAATCATGCAGGTGGGAGAGGAGGAGGAGGGGATGAGTGAAATCATACCTAATGGGTGATTCATCACCCATTAAATTAAATCATACACTATCTGAGTGATGAGCACACTTATAACTTTGACTCAAGCAGTACAAAAGCAATCCATGTAATCAAAACATTTGTAGCCCTGTAATATTCTGGTATTTTTTTTAAAAAAGAAATGAACAAAGCCTTTGAGATATTCAAGACTAAACAGAGTGACCAAATTTATAAATTATCAATATTTCCAAGAATGAAGAGAGATCAAAATGTTTAGAGAACCTATTTAATCCCAAGTCTAGCAAGAAAATTAGACATCCAGATATAGGAGGCTCAGCAATCCCCAGGCAAATAAAATGCAAAAAAAAAAAAAAAAAAAAAATTCACCACAGCACATTAGAATTAGACTGCCTAAAGTCAAAGTGAAAGAGCAAATTCTAAAATCAGCAAGAGGAAAGTGTCTAGTCACCTATAAAGGAAACCCCATAGACTAATATTTGACTTCTCACCAGACATATTACAGGCCAGAAGAGAACAGGATGACATATTAAAAATATTGAAGGGAAAAAAAATGCCACCCAAGAATTCTGGCAAGATTAACCTTCATAAAAGAAGGAGAAATAAAATCTTTCCCAGACAAGCAAATTTGTCACACTAGACCAGCCCTATGAGAAATGCTCAAGGAAGTCCTAAACTTGGAATTGAAAAGACAACATTCACCATTATAAAAACACAAGAAAGTATAAAACTCGTGGGTAAAGCAATCACACAAAGGAGGAAGAGAAGGAAATCAAATGGCACCACTACAGAATTCCACCAAACCACAATGACAAACAGAAAAAAAGAAACAAAGCATTTATGAAATAACTAGAAAATAATTATTAAGAATAATATGACAGGAACAAAAACTCACATATCAATAACCTTGCATATAAATGGATTAAATGCTCCACTTAAAGATATAGATTGACTGAATGGATAAAAAGCATGATCCAAGTATATGCTGCTTATAAGACTATATTTCCCAAAACAATCTATTGATTCTATGCAATCTCTATCAAAATACCAATGTTGTTGTTCACAGAATTAAAAAATAATTCCTAAAATTCATATGGAACCAAAAAAGAGCTGGAATAGCCAAAGCAATCCTAAGCAAAAAGAACAAAGCTAGATGCATCACACTACCTGACTTCAAGTTACACTACAAGGCTACAGTAAACAAAACAGCATGGTACTGGTATAAAAATGACATACAATTCAATGGAACAGAACAGAGAACCCAGAAATAAAGGCTCATATTTACAGTCAATGGATCTTTCACAAAGCCAACAAGAACATACACTGGGGGAAGGACATCCTCTTCAATAAATTGTGCTGGAAAAATTGGATAGTCGCATGCAGAAGAGTAAAACTGGAGCCCGATCTCTCACCACATACAAAAATCAACTCAAGATGGATTAAGGATTTAAGCATGAGACCCAAAATGATAAAAATACTAGAAGAAAAACTAGGGAAAACTCTTGTGAACATTGGTCTAGTTAAAGAACTTTTAACTAAGACTCAAAAGCACAGGCAACAAAAACAAAAATAGACAAACAGAACTTAATTAAACCACAAAGCTTCTGAAAAGCAAAAGAAATAATCAACAAAGTAAACAGAAAACTTACAGAATGGGAGAAAATACTTGTAAACTATTCATCCAGCAGGGGACCAATATCCAGAATATACAATGAACTCAACTCACAAAAAAGTAAAAATAATAATCTCATTAAAAAGTGGCCAAAGGACATGAATAGACATTTTTCAAAAGAAGACATACAAATGACCAACAGGAATATGAAAAAGTGCTCATCAGAGAAATACAAATCAAAACCAAAATGAGATATCATCTTACCCTAGTCAGAATGGCTATTACTAAAAAGACAAAAAATATTAATAACAGATGTTGGTGAGGATGTGGAGGAAAGGGAACACTTATACACTGTTAGTGGAAACGTAAATTATTACAACCTCTATGGAAGACAATATGGTGATTTCACAAAGGACTAAAACCAGAACTACCATTTGATCCAGTTATCTCACTACAGGGTATCTATCCAAAGGAAAAGAAAGTAATATATCAAAGAGATACCTGCACTCATGTTTTACCAACACTATTCACAATAACAAAGATAATAGAACCAACGTAAGTATACATCAACAGATGAATAGATAAAGTGTGGTATATATAACACAATGCAATACTATTCAGCCATAAAAATAATGAAATCATGTCTTTTGCAGCAACATAGAGAAAACTGGAAGTTATATTAAGTAAAAAAGCTAGGCACAAAAAGACATGTTCTCACTCAGGTGAGTGTTAAAAATGTGTTCACATGGGCACAGAGAGTGGAATGATGGATAATAGAGACTCAGAGGGTGAGCAGTGGGGAGGGGGAAGGATAATGAGAAACTGGTTAATGGATATAGTGCACATTATTTGGGTGATGCATACTCTAAAAGCCCTGACATGAGCACTACACATTCTACGAAGGTGAAAAAATTCCATATGTACCCCATAAATTTGTACTAATAAAAAAAATTTTAATGGTCAACAAAAAAAAGAAAAGAAAAGATTAACATTTGATTTTATTGGATCCACAGACCTTTCTTCTGGGCTAATAAATTCATGATTTCAATAAATACAAAGACATTTCAATTTATGTATGTAAACAAATACATTTTAAAAGTAGTAGGAATTTAAACATATATATACAGACACAAGGAACTCAATATATATATATAACCATGCTGTAGAGGATATTTATAGATAGAAAAATTATTAAAATTAAATTCTTAACATATTTTTTTAAGTATCATAAAATATCTTCAAAAATGTTTTCCTTAGCAAAAAGGTTTTGATTAAAAATGAATAAAATATAGAAAAGACTTTCATATATACATTTGCAGTAATTTCTGGAAATCATTCTATTATTGTGTCATTGATAAGACACAAATATTGACAAACCTCATATGTTGCTGGGCCAGGAGTAATCTCTTTGGAATCTTCAAAGCGCTTTGATGCTTTAACAAATATGGGTATGGGGCAAGATTTCCTTAAAACAGGATTGTATGATGCGGGCCCTAAGAGAAAACAAATGTAAAAATTATAATAAAGTATGTCTTAAAATTATTAATTTTGGTCATATGGATATTATTCTTAGGTTCATGCTCTTAATGTATAATATTAGCAACAAACAATCTTAGACCCATTCTGTTTGAATGCACATAATCATTCAGTTCAAAGCTTTGAAATACAATAAACATAAAATAATAATATCTGTTTACCTAATAATTAAATGTAGTACAGAAATAATTTCCAAAAAAGAGAAACCAGTACTCCTTCTAGATACGTAAACACTGTGAAAAAGGATACGTAACTCTTTTATTTCCTAAATATTAATTCACACGTTCAGTGAGGAGGTAGTGCTTGAGCTGCATTTGGAAATATGAATAGGATTTAACAAAAGCAAAAATGTAATTTAACAGCACTATGGGAATTATAGAACCCCTAACACAAAGATGGAATGTACATGGAACAATTGGATAATAAACAGATTGTTTGAATAGAACAGTGCCTAATCCTAAATAAGATTTTTTACTTAAGCCAATGGATTTCAACTTGTATTCTAATGTTCCAAAACTCTATGGAAGTGACCAGAGCATATTTTGTAGGCAAAGCCCAAGTATAAGAGGTTTAAATTATTTTCATTCAAAACAGCTACAGAGTTAATGTTTTATTTGTTTTAGTCCCATGTAAGATGTAACTAAAAACCAAGGCCTTCTAGTAGTAAACAAACAAGCAAACAAACAAATAAAACCACTTATGAGAACAACTTCCATAAATAGTAGGTAGCTCTTAAAAATTTTAAATTGAAGAAGATTCATGAAGAAAGCGGTAAGTTAAGAAGTAAACTCTGGGTTGGATGTGGTGGCTCACACTTGTAATCCTAGAACTTTGGGAGGCCAAGGCAGGAGGATTGCTTGAGGCCAGGAGTTCAAGCTCAGCTTGGGCAATAGTGAGGCTCTGTCTCTACAAAAAATATTAACAACAACAACAAAAAAAAATAGCTGGGTATGGTGGTGCACTCCTGTAGTCCCAGTTACTTGGGAGGCTGAGGCCGGAGGATTACATAAGCCCAGGAGTTTGAAGTTGCAGTGAGCTATGATGATGCCACTACACTCTAGCACCTGCAAAAGAGAGAGACCCTGTCCCAAAAAAAAAAAAAAAAAAAAAAAGGTCTGGCAGTACTTTAAAGGATGGGAGAACTTGGAGATGGTCTGTTTCAGGAACACTAACAAGGAGTTTAAGAACAGTGCTAAGGGAAAGGAAGAACAACTTCAAATGTGAACACTGCATCATTTATAGTGACTGGAAGATAGATGATAAAAAATGAATAGTGGCTGTAAAAAAGATAATACTCTGACAGAAAAAAGGAAACACAGAAGGAAAATACTATTGGAGAGAAACACATGAATTTGGTTGTGATCCAGTTGTTAGAAAAAATGACAGGATACTCAAACAGAAATGTCCAGAAGACAATTTGTCTGGAAAATCTCATTTGGAGACTGACTGAAGCTCAGTGGGAAAGGTAGCTTGGAGAAAAAGAAGGGAGTTATTTACTTAGGGGCAATCATTGAGGTTTTTCTAAGTAAAAAATACAGAAAGAGAAAACTAAATAACTGAGGACCAAAACTTTTGGGTTTTGTTTCCAAAACATTTAGGAAGTGAGGAGAGAAGTCAAAAAAGGGGGATAGTCTAGTGAATAGAATTTAGCTAACACAACTCCACAGAGAGAAAACAGGGAGAGGTTATTTTCTTCTCCATTCATATTTTAAACAATACATATTATCTATTCCATCCAAAACCTTGTGTTTCAAGAGACAATTAGAGGTCTACTATATAAAATATTTCTAGAGGAGAGACTTCATAGGAAGGTCACTATAGTGCATGTAGAAGGTAACTTTAGAAGAATGGTAATGAATGAAATTAAATCAGGGGCATCAAAGAGACACTGTATAAGGAGAGGAAATAAAAACTTCAGGCATACAATATTGACAATAAATATAAATGGTGAAACAGTAGAGTAGATATAAAGATATTAACAGAATACAAAATTAATGCCACTGTATCTCCCTAATAAACATGTAATTCAAAACCATGGGCTTTGAAGAATGCATTCCTGTTGATGCTTTAAAATCTAAAATATTTTAAAATTGATAGGTTCATATGAAACATTTTTAATGCTTTAGCTTTATTAATATAGGATATTTCAAAATGTAAAATAAAAGATGACATCCAGGCTCTAGCCCACTTATTCTAATATCAATGGTATAGATATCCAAAGTTATAAAGCCCTTGTGGGAAGCTAACATATTTTGATCTGTAAAATGATAAGTAAAGCGTTTTAGCAAATGTCACTATAAAACAACAGTATGCATGATTTTGAAATAATATAATTTGTATTTACAATGCAGAGAATAACGCACATATGCATACATAATATCTTTACAGACAGACTTTCTATATGCAAACTAAACTGTGCATGGGAATATCTATCAGCTATCTCAGCAGCCAGAAAAAAAAACACAAACTATCACGAGGAACTGGGTGCACAATTCCACAGTCAGTTCATTGAAAATTGCAACTTTGGCCATAAAGATTTATAAAGGTTAATGCAACAGGTAAGGCTATTATACAAACACTATTGTAATGGTAAGTTTCATTTTCAATTATGAAGAAATATAACCTATCCCCTTCCCTTACCATCATGCTAAAGCAACTGATAAATATTTACATTCATGGTTATAACTCATTAAAAGAAAAAAATTATTCAAATGTAGTTGTACTATATTTCCTTTTATTGGAATTCCTTTGAGGAGCATTAAGTGAAGCAGAACTTCTCTTACTTAACATGTATCTTGCTGCATTTCAGCACTTAGCCTGCTTTAAGCTACAGAGTATTAAAGAAAAGGTTTATTGCACTTAATCTAAAATATATTTCCAATTTATATTCTACTGCTTATATGATACAGGTCAAAGACTTACATTGCTTCATCAGCTCTGATTCACAGCTGGATTGTGCAGAAACTATCTTCTATTTATATACCAAAATGCCACATTTTAATCACAGGTCATGGAAGAAGAAAACTTCTCATTCCAAGTTAAACACCTATGAAAAGTCTGCCTGAATCATGAGTAGTATATAATAGGAAATTCAAGAGCAGGTTATTCTTATAATTACATATTTTCCAGCCCTATGCCACTTCAGTCTCTATGAAATGTCAACCAATGCTACAGGGCAAAAATGGAAGACAATAGGAACAATGAGTAATTTAAAACAAAAATCTATGTTTCTGACCCTTTAATGTGACCGTTTTCATACATTAGAGTGGACTCAGAAATAAGCAGTTCTATAAACAAAGCTGCAAAATCTCAGATTTAAAAAGCAGTCTTCATAATAAACTAATATTTATAAATAATGCAATAATTTTGCTTATGAGTCCTTCTTTTTCCCCTGGAGATAACAGAAATCTACTGAAAACTAAATATCCTATATGTGAGCATATCTTTAGGAATTAAAAAACATTTAGGAAATCGTTCATTGAAATTGCATGGCTTTAACAAGTCATTTACAAAATTTATACTTTCATTGAATACATTTTCTCACACTGATTTTATTTTTCAGCTTTACAAATGAAGGGATAGCACAAACAAAAAATTAGTACAGAAATAAGTGTCATTATCAATGTCAAAGACCAATTTAGATTTAATGCTCTTCTACTACTTCTAAGACTAGATTTGATTAAACACCACTTCAGATTATGACCACAGAACTGCACAGTCTATTAAATTGAGCTTATAGGTAATGAGGGAAAAAACAGAGTTACAATACTGCATAAATTTTAACCAAAATTTCCATGTATATTTTACCATTGCATTAATGTTTCTGTCCAAAAACATATGGGTATTACATATTTTAATAAATAAGATTTTAAATACTTAAGGATGATATCTTAAAGTACTATAGAGTATCTAGAAATTATTGTCAATATAGCCCCTAAGAAATGGACTACTATTAACATAATGCATTCAAAACTAGGCCGGGCATGGTGGCTCACGCCTGTAATCCTAGCACTCTGGGAGGCCGAGGCGGGTGGATCGCTCGAGGTCAGGAGTTCGAGACCAGCCTGAGCAAGAGTGAGACCCCGTCTCTACTAAAAATAGAAAGAAATTATCTGGCCAACTAAAATATATATATACAAAAAATTAGCCGGGCATGGTGGCGCATGCCTGTAGTCCCAGCCACTCGGGAGGCTGAGGCAGTAGGATCGCTTGAGCCCAGGAGTTTGAGGTTGCTATGAGCTAGGCTGACGCCACGGCACTCAATCTAGCCCAGGCAACAAAGCGAGATTCTGTCTCAAAAAAAAAAAAAAAAAACTAAGTAGACTGAGAGATTCATCTATTGGAGTCTACCTAAACCATGCACCTGTTAAAACATGTGTTCCTAGCATTGATTAAGCAATAGGGCTGTCACTGCTATGACATACAAATACAAAATCATATGGATTTGTCTTGACTGAAATATCTTTTCAGACAGCAATGTCTGTTTATCTGTGTACCTCTAAGTACATACTTATCAAAATGTGCATCCATAAGCCCTATCAAGTGAAGTCTTTGAACTGCTGCTATAAAAAAGATACTTTCACTCTCTGATAACTTAAGTACATTGTAAGTAAATTTGAATGACTTTCACCAGTCTTATAAATGTAGGTATAACACAGTTTCTGTATGAATTATAGGAACCAACTGGAAGGAAAGATAATCACTTTTCATCTAAAACCACTTTGAGAAGGCAGTATATAAATATGTAACACATGAATGATTTTTATTAATGAATAAATAAAATTATCAAATAATAAAATATGAAATTGTCTTCAAGGTAAGTAAAATACCTCACAATTTCCCTGAAATGGCTAATTCTCATAACTAAATTTTGGTTTTATACTCCACTGTTCATATTTAAAGGTTTGGAGCCAGAATGCCAAGAAAATCATCCAAGCAAAAAAGGACAATAAGTCTCAGCATATATTTGAAGTTCTCTTAGATCACCATTATTATCTTAAAACTCTATTAGTGCTAAATTATCAAAACATTCCCTCTCGAGACTGACAGTTATCTCTAGGAATACTATATGTAAGAATCAGGATATGTTCTATGTCTACATATCACATAATAGATGATTATATAAAGTTTTAAAAATAGAAATACCAACTTTATTTTTAAAATATTGATAATTAAAATATTGATTAATATCAAACCAAATTCTTCACAAGCTATAGTAAATGAATGGATTTAAAAGAAACACTAAAGAAAATGACCAATTTTTATCATTTAAATTGTGATTATTTTCCATTTTCTCAACTTGTCAAAAATTGTAAGGCTTCTGAGTATATTTGGATTTGACTCTGCTGCTAACATCTTTATTTGACTAGGTCTACTAGAATAAAGGTAGACTTACAGAGTATAGGGTGTCCTGAAAGAACTGCCTACATAATTTACTTAGTGACGAACCTATTAAGTATAGCTTAATATTTCATTTACAACTTAAATGAAAAATTCTGCACCCTAAAGCAAATATATTTTATAAATTAAAACAAATAATAAAATGTTTTTCATGTTTTGATGTCATCAAATGTTTTGTTTACATTTATCAGAGATTAAACAAGAATTATTAGTTTAACCATTGAATATCTCGGAATCTTTGTGTTCTTTTTTTGCTAAACTTAAATCTACATATAGATTTAAATCTAAATAATATTTTTTCACCCTAACAGTGTTCCCTGTTCACTATGACCCTGTAATCAAATAACGTAAATATTCTTTAATCTCGTCCCTATACCCTTGCAGAATACTAGACCGCAAACTACTGAGAATTGAGGAGGAGTTTTCCCTTTTCTCATCAACTGAGGTTGAGTATCCCTAATCTAAAAATCTGAAATCTAAAATGTTTCAGAATCTGAATTTTTTGACTCTCAACATGATACTTAAAGGAAATGGTTATTGAAGCATTTCAGAGTTTGGATTTTCAGATTAGGGGTGCTTCATTATTAAGTATATATAATGCAAATATTAAAAAAAAAAAAAAAAACCTGAAATCCAAAACACTTCTAGTCCTAAGTATTTTAGATAAGAGATACACAAATTGTTAATTTTAAACAAGACTACTACCAGTGGTATTTTTTATAATATCTACTTCCAAATAATTAAGGGTTTCCTCATCTGGCCTCAATATCTACAATTCACAGGGCTATTCATTACCCTTCTATGGCCAGTGGACATGTTACTCCACTGGCCTCTGGCTGAACTTGTTATACGGCATGACATATCAGACTAAAAAACAACGAGGATCATATGCAGCACCATATATTTTAAGCTAATCTTTCCAAAGTGTAGTTCATGGATCACAGGCATCAGAATCATCCCAATTAGTGTAAAATGAAGATTCCTTGGATTCATACCAAAATAATAAATCATATTCTCTGAAAGTGGGGACAAGAAAATGATTTTAACAAAACCCATTGCTTTGGACCTCTAAACTACAACAATTTAGTACATAGCTGTTCTCAAAAATATTTAAATATTAAATCATTTTCCCTCAAATAATCTCATGAACTAGTTTCTGAAATTCTGGATGAGATTATAATTTCCTCTAAAATATATCTGAATCTCTTATGTCTCTGTGACTCCCTATAGTAGAGCTTCAATAAATGCTTACTGAGCTTAACTAAACTGAATCAAGGAAGGAAGAATCAATTTATGTGTCACCTAGAATCTACTCCTAGGACTTTAAGCATTTTGACCATTTTCTTTTTACTTTCTTTTTAGTAATTGTCCATGAAAAGAAATGGATAGCTTGAAGTCATATTTCTATTTATAATGTGAAAATAATATTTAGATGATATATCACCTAAATGTATGTAAATATGTATAGAGCAATTGTAGGCTGGAAGGAAACAGATTAACAGGGGATTGGCTTTAACAAGATAGAAAAAAATGACTTTCTTTTCAGTGTGTATCCTTTAAACACAGTATGAATTCTGTTATATGTATGTCATACTATTTTAATTTGGTGCCAAAGTTGCAAAATGTATTTCATGATCATGGAAGATGCAAAATGCTCTAAAATATATTTTCATCTCTATTTTATTGTAGCCTATTATTTTCCAGAGTAAATCTTAAATGTAAATTCACATTTGAGCTTTCTATATGATAGCCATGTGCCCTTGATAAACTCTCTAAATCAGGTTAAGCTTTAGTTTCCTCTTTTACAAAAGGGGGAAAAATTACCAAAGAAGTTAAGCAACTTTCACAAATGTATAAGGACCAAATCATTCAACCCCTTTGAATCCTTGAAACATCACTGAGAAGAAGGAAGAGGGAAAATTATTATTTAAAATTTACAGGAAATTAAGTTTAATAGCAGACCTGTGACTTCAACTTTATGGTTATAGCAGCTCTTATTACTACTTCATTTTGCCTTCTTAATCTCCATTAGATGTCTGCAGCACCTCCATCCACATCAATTTGCCAAACAAATATCAGATCATTTAAATGAAGATGTTAGGCTTTTTCCTGAACATGACAAGTTTCCCAACAGGTGAATTGGGTCAAGGAGATGGGATAACTTGAAGGATATTTGATAAATTTAGGGATTTTTGTTCCTAGATTATTAATCCATTAACATACCAAAAGTGGATACAACTTTTTACACCTATATTTTAAAAATTATAGTAAGTATAAACACATTTAAGGAAAACGCAACTGTCACCATTCTAAAAATCAGTAGTCTTCATATCTCCATATTGTCACACTGCCAGTGGTTAAGGCTGCCACACTGCTACTTTCAAAGCCTGTTATAAACAACAATGAAAAAAATCTAACTGCTATTTTCCTAGAATCCAGATAGCCCTGCATTCCATCTTTTGGTGAAGGCTGCCTCTCTGTGGTAGAATGCAATGTGTCATCTTCTCTAAGGGAAAATTTTTCTCTCATTTTTTTTCTTTAACCAGTAGAAAAGATCTACATAATATTCAAAAACACATCAATTTAAATACATATTTTAACCACTCTTTCAGGATCATAGTTTTGGCTTCATGTTTAGAAAGGTATTTGGACCCCAAGGAACAGCATCGCTCACCTAGGCAAGCATGTACAGTAAGAAATGAAAATAGTATTTTTACAATAACAGAAATCAAGTAAAACAGAACTGCTCAAATAGAATGGTCATGTTGCTGTCTCTTTTGGAAGCTGAAGTCATTATTCACTTTACACTGACTGACCTCTACTGGTCAGAAAGACACACATTAATAGACATTGTACCTAGCAGAAAGCAACTGTTATCTTAATTTCCTTAAGGAATTACTCATATATGCTGCGTGTCGTAAGATTATGCCTGCTATTCACTTGTACAGTACAGCAATATGGAAACATATCCTACTTCAATTACTGAAAGTCAAGAAGCAAATATCAAATGGATATCTTTAAAAAACATTGAGTTAATTGTTCTTTCTCCACTAATGATCACTGTTAGTTGAAATGAAAGTAGTCTCAAAAGGCCTTTTTATTATAAGACTTATTTAGAAAGGAAATATATGCTATAAAAAATTTAACATTTAGATAGTTTTTACCACATGACAACTGAAAGATTATCATTTTTACACTATTAACTAAAAGGAACAAATCATTCCTCCATCATAAACATATGACTTGTTTTATCTCAGAAATAAAGGACTTATTTAATTAAGCAATGTTGTCACAGACATGACATTTACCTTCTCTAAAACAGAACATGCTATGTACTGGAAACTGTAAAACCTAATTAGAAGAAGATATCCAGAGGGTCATAGCAAACATTTTAATAATCAATATGAAGACTGCTTTTTTAACCATAGGTATATCAAAAAGCATCACTGAGAAAACTGTGCAGATTCTTTTCCATTGTAATTTTAATAGAGGTCAAAATCTTTGACAGGAAGTGTATCAATAAAAACACCAAGAAAGTTGTCTGCAAAAATTTTTTTATCAAGAAAGTGTTTTCTATAAACCCTGATTGCTAATTATTACAATATCCCCCTCCCCTCCTTTTTTTTCTTTTTAACAATATCCAGCGGGGAAAAAAAGAAACATATTTGGTCTCTGCTTCAGCAAATACCGAAATCTATTTATATGCAAATAAGCTATCCATTATTAGTATGAGAAGAGATTTGTGCATAAAGGGAGAAATAAATTATCACTAGAAGCCATTAATGAAATCTATTTCAAAACATAACATTTTACAAGAGCCCTTACTCATGTAATATTTGTTTAAGCCTTGAAGGGAAATGGTGAGTTCTACTCTTAGATGAAATCTGATACTACATTATTTCCCATACTAATTTGTTTTATAAAATGCATTTATCCTTTCCTTAGAAATGACTTGATAATTTTAACTCCAGTGAGTCTTTTTAGAAAACTTAATCATTAAAATCAGGGTCCTATACATTTGTTACATAATTGCCAGATTGTTGAAGAAGGGGGAAGGTAATTTTGCTCTGTTGGAATATTCATTATTCTTTAAGGTTTAAAAATGTTGATATTCATTTTTATGCTCTAACAGTAGTAACATACAAATGGAAAAGTTTTAAAAAGGAACGCTGAGTCTTTCCAGAATAAGTTAAATTGCTATGGAAACAATTAAATAAGCAATAATCAATAGATCTATGAAATATTTTAATATGCTTCGCACATTTTCTCTTTGGGTTTCTTGTCTTATTCTTCTTGAGTTCACAAATTCTCTTTTTAGTCCAGATTTAAGTGTCTGTCAGTTTTAGACACTGCAGATATTTGTTCCTCTGTCATCTACTTAACTTTGCCTAGGATGTCCAATGTTGAACTGAAATCCTTCATTTTGATATACTTTAGCTCAGGCTTCTTTTTTTGTTTTACAGTTTGGAGTTTTTAGTAAGAAGCCTTCCTCCACTTTCTAGATTGTAACAGTATTCTCTGATATTTTCTTCTCATAACTCTGTAGTTTTACCCTTTTCATTTAGGTCCTTAATACATCTGAATTCCATCTTTGCACATAGTATTTTGTAAGGATCTAATCATATTTTCTTTAGTAAGTGTGTCAGTTTTCCCGGGATGTCCTACTAAATAATTTTTCTTTACCCACTGATTTGTGGTGACATCTTTACAATAAATTGTCTTCACATATGCATGAACCTATCTCTGAGTTTTTTCCGTTTCACTATTTGTCTTCCCTTTTTGCCAAAACCACAATGTTTTTATTAGTATAGATTTGCAATATGTCTTAATAAATGGCATAGGAATGTCTTCCCTTCTTTACTCTTTTTTCTTAGCTCTTTATGTACTTTTATTTTTATATACATTGTGGTGTGATTATCAATTTTTTCAAAATGTCCAACTGGAATCTTAAGTAGGATTACATTTACAGATTAAGAAAGGGAAACTTGATATCTTGATTATATAAAGTCATTACATTCAAAAGCCTAGAAGAGCTCTCCATTTATTGAGACCATTATCTATGTCTATTATTAGAATTCAAAATTTCTCTTTATGGAAACTTTGTCTTCTTAGTTAGTCCTACAAACTTTATTTATTCTTACTGTGAGTTTTGCTTACTTCTATTACTCTTTGGAAATTATCACTGCTGATACAGAGAAATGTTACTGATTGTGTAAGTCATTCTTATAACCAGCAAGTGTAGTGGATTTTTTATTAGTTCTAGTAGTTTCTGGATTTTTTTTTAAATTTTCCTATATGATGCTATAATCTGCAATTTAAAATAAGTTTATCTTATTAGTACAACCTCTATGAAAATTAATATGGAGATACCTCAAAGAACTAAAAATAGAACTACTATTTGATTCAGCAATCCCACTACTAGGCATCTACCCAAAGGAACAAAAGTCATTATATAATAAAAACATCTGCACTCAAATGTTTATGGCAGCACAATTCACAATTGCAAAGATATGGAAACAACTTATGCCCATCAATACATGAGTGGATTAATAAAATGCAGTAATATGTACAATAGAGTACTATTCAGCCACAAAAAACAATGGTGATCTAGCACCTCTTGTATTACCCTGGATAGAGCTAGAGCCCATTCTACTAAGTGGAGTATCACAAGAATGGAAAACAAACACTACATGTACTCACCATCAAATTGCTACTAACTGAACAACACTTGGAAGCACACATGGAATTAATGTTCATCGGGTGCTGGGCAAGTGGGAGGGGGTGGAGGGGATGGGTAAATTCGTAACTAATGGGTGCAGAGCACACTGTCTGGGGGATTGGGCACACTTGTAGCTCTGGCTTGGGTGATGCAAAGGCAATATATGTAACCAAAATGTACCCCCATAATATTCTGAAATTTAAATTAAGTAACTTAATTAAACAAACATACCTCTTTTCTCCTAATACTTTTTCTTCTGTGTTCTTAGGTATTCTATCTTTAGGTATTGGTGTGAACCACCTAATTGGTTAAGAAGGTTTGGTAATAGTGGGAATCCATGTCTTCCTTCCTTTAAGAATAATGTATAGTGTAGATCTTAGGTGTATAGCCTTTATCAAGTTAAGAAAGCTACTGTATTTATAGTTGTCTTAGTTTTTTAATGACAGATAGGTGAATTTAATTAAAAGATTGTTTCTGCAGCTCTTTATTAAAGTACTTCTTTAAAGAGTACAGTACAGAAAAATGAAAACACTCTTCAGTGCTCTGCTACTAAAACTCTCCTTGACCCTAATGCTATTGATTTATCTTTGTTTTTAGGTGACTAAGGCATTTAGGATGCAATATTCTTCTGCCTATCACCTCCTACTATGCTTCATGCTGGCTATGAAGAGAAAAGAGCACATGGAAACGAGGATGAGGTACTATAGTGGGAAGGCAGTCAGGTGTTCTACTTATTCATCCTAAAGCAAAGTCCACTAATCAATATAACCCTGCCTCTGTCAACTAACACAGAGTTGCAAGTTAGAACTGTTGGTACAAGAGACATCAAGAAGAGGACACTACCACTTCTTTTGGTACACCCAAGGAGCATTCAAAGTAGATAGATACTTCACCTTTTTTCCTTAAATATGAACACACCAAAGCTTACTTGGCACATGAGAAGAACTATTAATAGTAGCATGAAAGATAAAGAGAAAAAGAAAAACTAGCCCTAGATGAGAAAGAGATATTTGAGGAAAAAATAGAACTTTTAAAAATTAAATGCATAATATGCTAAAATATATTCACAATAAATATATGCATTTATAAAATAAAGAACATTCAGAAAACAAGAATGTACTCTAAGAGCATGTAACAGTAGGTATAGAAAATTCACTGAGACAAGAAAAAAAAAGTTCCAAAAATCCTTACAGAATTTACAGAAAAGGAGGGAGGGGGAAAGGGAAGGAGAGAGAGAATGATAGAAAGATAAGAAGATGTTTTTAAAAACAAATTGAGAGGTCCAAAATCCACGTTTCCAGAAAAACGAAATAAAAAATACTCAAAGGAAATTATGAAATATAGATGGCTAGAACAGGACAGAATTCTTCAAATGTAAAAAGATTTAAAAATGTAAATGGCCTGAGTACAGAAATTGAAAGATACACCAGCTATATATACATATATATAAAATGTATTTTATATATATACATATATATAAATCATTGTGAAATTGTGGAATATCAAGGATAAAAAGAAAATTCTAAATGTTTCCACAAAAAGGAAGACAACTGACCCATAAAGGAAAAAAATTCAAAATGTTATCTGACCTTATTTGCATCAGCAAAACTGGATTCTAAAAGACGATGGAGCAAAATAAGAAAATGTAAGAGCAAAATGAAGATATTTTGAAATATAAAGTTCTGCCACCACCCAGGTTTAATATGTACATCAGGTTTAATACACATCAGACCTAGAGGAAAACCAATTCAAACAATAACAGATTAACAGAGCTCCACAAAGTGGTCTCCAGGGGGAAGAAAAGATTGAAACTTCGGACAAAATGAGAACTATAGAGAGTTATTGTTTAATGGCTAGAGTTTCGAGTTTTGAAAAATGAAAAGAGTTCTGTAGATAAATAGTAGTGATGATAGCACAGAATGTGAATGTACATAAAGCCACTGAACTGTACACTGAAAAATGGTTACAATGTTAAATTTTATCTTATGTATGTTTATAATTTTTAAAAAGATAAAGTTCCAGATAACTGTGTAAGAAAATAATTATCTAAATATGAAGCTAATTAAAATGTAACAAAATTTAAGTAACTAATAGAATGTAAAAGAGAAAATCCAAGTGATTATTATGCCAAGAATATTCTACTTTGAGAAAACTAAAGATTATGGCCTTGGTACCACAGAAAGAAAATTAATCTTTGCATTCTACTTGCCTCAACATTGAGTAATTTCCAAAACTTTGTCTCTGAGAATTTGAAAGAATAAGACAAAAATCTACTGTTTTTTGTGAAGGTCTTCTATACAATTTGGTTTGGTACTGTGTGGCTGTGTCACACACACACGTGATACAAACAAACATACATACACACACACTCACAATATATCTACGTTCCCAGATGCCTCCTGCAACTGATTCCTTTCATTCAATCTACTGTATCTCATAAGCTAAGTAAGAAGTGTGAACAACTATGTATATTAAAAATGAAATCATTGTTAAACATTGTTCTCATCTCTGTTGCTTCTGATTCTAAAACTGTATGTTTTGCAGAGATAGAAACAGAGTTTTGAAAAGTAGGGAATTCTGAAGTATCTGCATCTTTAAATGTAACTCACAAAGTCATCAGAAAGAATAGGTGAAAGTTAAATATATAATATGTAATTATTTGCAGTTTAGTTTCCATAGTGAAATGTCATCGAAAAGGTAGAATTATGTTAATAAATATATTAGGAATATACTATGTGTGTGTGTATATATATATTTATATATGTCTGATGATTACATATTAGCTTTATATTTACCTTTTTTAATTTATTTTCTCTAATAAAATCATTTAAAAATTGAAATAAACAATCTTTTATATTGTGTGGTTATCAAAACCTAATTTTCCAGCATGAGTCTTGGATATCAATGAAAGGGGATATGTTTGCTATATGAAGAGGCTCTAGACAGATGGAGATAACAATGTCTATTTCATCAATTATCAGATACACACAAAAAAACTGAAACTCTAGCTTTTCTAAACATTAAAGTAATATTCCCCCAGTTTTCTTCTGCAGAATGAAAGTTTTCACAAAATGTTAGTTGGTATCACACACTATAAAGTCTTCTGTGGTCAAACAAATTTGGGGAAAGTTGGACTAAACAAGATTAAAACGGGTTTCTTTATTGCAGGTCATAATAAAGCCTGTGATATGCTAATTCACACATAACGAACTAACACAGTGTGTGCATTTCTGACACGCTTGATCATAGACTCCTCCTTTTTTTCACAATCGTCTTATAGGACTAGTGTTTGTATGAAACACTTCGGAAAATTTTGATTTCCAGGATAGCTACAACTGTTTCCCAATTTCTAGTGTTATTTTCAACATACTAATTCTAAAATCGTCATTTAAATCATAGTGAAGATGCTGGTTAAAAAGCTCAAATGAAAGCAGAGACAGAATTATAATACAGACTTTTTTCCTACTGTTATTAAAAAACTCAAAGTAAATTATAGTTAAATAGTTCACATCAAAAAGCCATTTATATCATCTTGGTTTTGGATATTATGGAACTGTGCTCTCTTAGTTTGCATAATCAGTCATCTTTAGCAAATGCATGTTATTATCTAGTCAGACAATAGCTTCATCATTTCAGTATGTAATATCTTCAGATGACCACAAAGAATGAACTAAAGAATTCCATCAATAGTGAGTGGTATTGTCTATAATTGGCCACAGCTGCAAGGAACTTATTCATTTATATTCTCTTCAACCTCTTTATCTTCTATCAAAAAAATTCTCAGAAGCATAATGGCTGTGATAAGTCTGAAACTTGAATTATATTATACAATAAAAGCAAATATAGGTAAATCAGAGAAATGAGATATTTTTGATGTCAAGAAGTTCATTTATTTATATATATTGGTAAAAAGACCTTCCATTCCACTGAGGACAGTTTTTACTTTTACTAATGTTTTTTAAATTTCATATGAGCAAAATAGTCACCTACGCAGGTGGAAATTATTTCCTTTTGGATTAAAGAAACCCATACATATAAGTATTTTTAAGTTGTTATTATTTTCACAATTTATTCACTTCCTCTCCTGTATGACCAGAGTAATTTATTCATAATCCTCACAAACATAGGAAAATTTAGGATCTAATTTTGGTGAAAGCCCAGGAAAGAGAGCCACTTTCAAATCTGAGCACACCTGTTGAAGCAACTGACCCAGAGCTGAGGAAAAAGAGTTGCATAAGGAAAAAGCTTAGTTGGAGTTATACAACCTATTTGACTAACTTGAACAAACCTCTCAGCAGATCCCATAGAAATGTTACATCAGTGTCAGGCTACAGGAAGTCTCAAGCAAGCAAAGGAAAAATAACTTATTCCTAGAAATATCTTTCCAAAGACTTTTCATCAAAGAAAGCTCCGTGTGTGTGTGTGTGTGTGTGTGTGTGTGTGAGAGAGAGAGAGAGAGAGAGAGAGAGATGTGGGGGTAGCAGAGTGAAAGAGAGACAAAGAAAAAGACAAAGACAGAAAATAGCTTTTCCATTCCACTGATGACAAGGCCCCAAGAATTCAATTCTATTCTCTCTCTCTCTCTTTTTTTCATGCAACCAATTAAGGAATGAGAAAATATTGTATAACTTTAGATCTTAAAATCCTCGTCCCATTTCTAGGACTCATACCCTTAGTTAATTTCTATTTCAAAAGCACCCATTACCAATATTTAGAGAAGCCTTAATTAGACATTGGTACACTTTGAGGAAGAATATATAATTTTACTATCTTTCAAACAAAGTCGGAAAATAGAATATAACATGTCACATAGTTCCTCTTACTTTGGTGATGCTACCTGGATGGGTGATTTAGTTAGAACTTTGGAATTGCATTCATTTTGTCAATATTATTATTAATAAAATAGAAATATATTAGAAACTGGGATGGGATTTGATATGTTCTGTTTGATAATGCTGTGTCTCCGCAGACTGAATTTTGGGGGAGGAGTTCTTCCCCTTCCTATACAATCAGGAGTTTGAAACACTGCACAAGGTAGGTAAGGAGGACTGGAACTGGCTCACAGATGAAAGATTCAAAACCAGGCTACATCCAACATTATAAATCCTCCTAAGGAGCATGACAAATAAGGAATGCAGGTAAAAGGATGGAGGAAAAATACTAAAGAAACTAGACAAGAGTAATAAAATTTATCACAAGTATCTAGAAGAATAAGATTCATAAAGTCAATTCATTTTAAAGTACCTCATGCAATTACAAATGGGGTTTTTTTTCTTTATTTCTTTCTTGGATAGTTTACTGTTAGTGTACAGAAAAGCTACTGATTTTTGTATGTTTATTTTGTAACCTGCAACTTTACTGAATTCATTTACTAGTACTAACGGTTTTTGGGTGGAGTCTATAGGATTTTCTATATTTGAGATCATGCCATCAGCAAACAGAGACAATTTTACTTCTTCCTACCTAATTTGAATGTCTTTTTTTTTTCTCTTGCCCAACTGCTCTAGATAGGGCTTTCAGTATTATGTTGAATAGAAATGCCAACAGTGGTCATCCTTGTTTTGTTCCTTATCTTAGATGAAAAGCTTTCAGCATTACCATTGAGTACGACGTTAGCTATGGGCTTTATGTGTTAAAGCACATTCCTCCTACACATAATTTTTTGGGAGTTTTATCACGAAAGGATATTGAATTTTCTCAAATGCTTTTTCTGTATCTATTAAAATGATATGTTTTTTGTCCTTTATTCTGCTAATGTGGCGTATCACATTTATTGATTTGTGCATGTTGAACCATCCTTGCATCGCAAGGATAAATCCCAAAGGATCATACACCATGCAGAAAAAGTACTTGACAAAGTGGCACTGTCGGTGGCAATAATGTTTTGGATAGGACACCAAAAGCATAGGCAACAAAAGCAAAAATAAACAAGTAGGACTATATCAACTAAAAAATTTGTACACAACAAAAGAAACAATCGACAAAATGAAAAGACAGCTTGCAGACTGGAGAAAATGGAGATAAAAGAATTTAGTAGGTAATTAGGTATCTGAAGGAGAGAGCCAAAAGTTTGGAACAGCCGGTGTGAAGAGCATTCATTGAGTCAAACAGATAAATATAACTGGATTGCCAAGTAGCAGTCAAAGCCTAATTTTATTTATGAGAATAAATTCAGAGTGGATTATATATGCTCAATAAATGGAAATTTCTCCTGAGGTCCTCTTCACTGAAGGAACTGAAGGAAAGAAAAGCAGATCATGAGAAGACTTCTAATTCTCACATAACTACTAATCAGGAATCCTAATTACTGTCAATTGCCCTCAGATTTTCTCTCAGATATCTTTCTGTGCATACATATTGCCATCTTCTCACTTTGGGCCACTAACACATCTTACCCATAATACTATAACATCTAAAATCTCAAGTTCTAATGTAGAACAAAAACTCTCTTATTATTTTTTTCTAATTAAAAATGATCATTATATTTAGAAAGTATAGCAGTGAGAATGGTTTTTATCAAAAAGTCTCAAAACAACAAATGCTGGCATGGATGCAGAGAGGTAGGAACACTCCTACACTGTTGGTGGGACTGCAAACTAGTACAACCTCTATGGAAAGGAGTACAGAGATGAGATACCTCAAAGAACTAAAAGCAGAACTACCGTTTGATCCAGGAATGCCACTACTGCCCAAAGGAAAAAGAAAAAAATCTGTAAAAATCACACCTGCGTTTGAATGTTTATAGAAGCACAATTCACAATTGCAAAGATATGGAAACAACCCAAGTGCCCTCAATATATGAGTGGATTAATAAAATGTGGTATATGTATACTATGCAGTACTATAGCCATAAAAAATGGTGAACATTAGTCTATTGGATATATATCTAGGAGTGGAATTGCTGAGACATATGGTAGTTCTATGTTTAATCATTTTACATTCCTAACAGCAGTACACAAGGATTCAATTTCTCCATATCATAGCCAGCACTTATTTTCCATTTCTTGTATTTTAGCCATCCTAGTAGGTGTGAAGTGGTATCTCATTGTGGTTTTGACTTGCATTTCCCTAATGACTGATGATGGTCAGCATCTTTTCATGTTTTTATTGACATTGTCATTTGTATATCTACTTTGGAGAAATGCCTATTTAAGTCCCTTGCCCGTGTTTTAAAATTGGATTGTTTTTTGGTGTTGAGTTTTAAAAGTTCTTTATATACTCTGGATATTAATCCTTTACCAGATATATGGTTTGTAAGTACGTTCTACCATTCAGTAGGTTGTCTTGCTTTCTTAATAGTACCCTTTCATATACAAAAGTTTTTAATTTTAATGAAGGTCATAAATCTATTTTTTTCTTTATTGCTTGTTCTTCTGGTGTCATATCCATGGAACCACTGCCAATCTGATGTCATTAAGATAAGTGTTCCTAATGTTTTCTTCTAAGAGTTTTATATTTTTAGCTCTTAAGTTTAGGCCTTGTTAAATAAAATTTATAGGAGGCCATTGGTTTGGACTAAGCTCCTGCAGTAGGCTCAACAGACCAAACCAAAATGGAGTTATTCATGCTGAAGTTCCACACCACCAAGCTAAAATTGAGTATCAAGTTGTTTATCTGACCTTCCAAGAAATCAGGAGAGAGAGAGAGAGCGCGCGCACCAGCCAAATCCCCGAACAGGACAGTTTTACCTGGAATGATAAAGTCTCCTCTGCTATAACTTTTACTAGTAAAGTAACTTTGAAATGACCCATCCACTTTTGTTCTCTGTTTCTGCTTTCCTCAGCCCCTTTCTATCTATAAAGTCAACCTCCTCTGCTCAGGTTATCAGAACACTCATTCTATTTTATAGAATAAGATATTTATTGCCTGATGCTAGAAACTCAGACATAAGTCAATTAAGGTATTTAAACTAAATTTGTTGTAATTTTGTCTTTTGACAGTCTTTAATCCATTTTTAGCTAATTTTCTTTATGATGTAAGAGAAGGATCCAACTTCACTCTTTGCTTGTGGATATCCAGTTTTCCCAGCATCACATGTTTAAAAGAGTGTCGGGCCGGGCGCGGTGGCTCACGCCTGTAATCCTAGCACTCTGGGAGGCCGAGGTGGGCGGATCATTTGAGCTCAGGAGTTCGAGACCAGCCTGAGCAAGAGCGAGACTCCACCTCTACTAAAAATAGAAAGAAATTATATGGACAACTAAAATATATATATACAAAAAATTAGCCGGGCATGGTGGCGCATGCCTGTAGTCCCAGCTACTCGGGAGGCTGAGGCAGTAGGATCGCTTAAGCCCAGGAGTTTGAGGTTGCTGTGAGCTAGACTGACGCCAAGGCACTCACTCTAGCCTGGGCAACAGAGTGAGACTCTGTCTCAAAAAAAAAAATAAATAAATAAATAAAAGAGTGTCTTTTCCTCATTGAATGGTCTTGGGACTCGTGATAAAAAGCATGATGATTGATTGTATGCTGGGGTTTATTTCTGGGCTCTCTATTCTATTCCATTAGTCTATATGTCTGTCCATATGCCAGTACCAAAACTGTTTTAATTACTGTAGTTTTCTTATAAATTCTAAAGTTGAGAAGTGTGAGTCCTCCAAGTTTGTTTTTCTTTTTCAAGGTTATTTTGACTACTTAGAGCTCTTTGAAAATTCCTTATTAATTTGAGGATCAGCTTTTCAATTTCTGTGAAAAAAGGACGTAGAGTTTTAATGTGAATTGTGTTGAGTCTATAGATCACTTTAGGGTAGTACTGACATATTAGCAATGTTTTCTTTCTAGTCATGAAAACAGGTAAAAGCTTAAGGTCTTCCCCGAGTATGTCTGGTAGGCTTCTAAATCCTCTGTATATTTGGTTGTTTTTGAATGTCCCAAACAAAACAAACAAAACACATGCTGGCCTTTTAAATCCCCTGGAAGCTGCTTCATCCAGTGGGGATTAAAACAATAATGGCTTAACTCTGTACACCAAAATGATTAGAAACAACAATCTGAACCCAGATTCCTAATAATTTGGAGGACACAGTCCTTATTGACCACCTGTTCCAACAACCTGTGCCAGAAACATGGGTTGCCATCTCCACAGCTTCTTGCCATGGAGATAGGGGTAGATGATGGGCAGCCACTACCTCACCAAAGGTTGAAATCGACAGATATTGACAGCAGTTTGCCAGCCAAGCTTCTCCCCTCCCAGAGGCTGTAAATGTTCAAACAGACATCAGTGTTATAAAACAGGCACTTCTGTTTCTGCCAGTACATTTGTTTTCTAGGGGGAGCAATCAATACCGGGTGCCTCCTACTCCACTATCTTCCCTGACTTCACTCTTCATCAGATGGTTTCTTAATCCCGAAATTTATATGTCCAGCTCAGATTTCTCTCCCAATCCCCAGAGTCAGATAGCTAAGCCCTACCCTTACCTCTGTGGACTCCTAATGCCGCTGGTCAATCATACAATATCTGTCTGATCTATGTAGTCTCCCAATCTCCCAAATGTACCTAAATGACTATTTCACAACTTCTCTGTTTTCCCTCACCCAATAAATTGTCACCCAGCCAATTATAGCACTTCCCACCTTGTTGAGAAAATTAAAACAATCAGAGGAGATTTTTACAAACCCCCCCACTACCATCTGCCCAACTACCAGCACCTGCACGTACCTCCTCCCCTCCCCTGTTACTAAGGGGAGAGGATTACACAAGGCCTTGGATACCAGGAGGCGGAAATGATTGAGGCCATCCTAGAAACCTACTTACCACATTCATGACACAGGAATATCCTGTGGCTAGTTTTGCTGACCATATTTTTGGAAACACTACTCTGTATAAATGAATGACTAAGGTTAGCGAGGTCAAATGAAGCCAAAAAAAAAAAAAAGTTAAAAAAAGTTTCCATTTATCTTCAAACTTCAAAAAAGTCTTTTTGTTTGTGGCAAGTTTGGGGGGGCGAGAACATACTTTTTCACTTTTATTACCTTCATTCATCTAATAAATACCTAACAAGTAGGCATCTTTACCTATGTATTCTCAGATATACAATATTTTAAAATCTAGCAGAAAATGGTAAACCCTGTTAGTAATTTAAGCATGCCCCCAACAATACACTTGTAACTTCAATCAGTCTAATATATAAAACCTGAAAAACATTTTACCTGCATTACTGTTTCATATAAAGCAACCCAATAGTTCAAAGGGTGAAAATTGTGCTCACATTGCATGTTCTAGTATTATTTTCTATAGTAAGGATTTACCAATTATCTGTTCTGCAACTGAGTTATCTTTATTTACACTGACATAGGCCTATTTTCCACAGACATCCTGCATTTTCTTATCCCCAATAGTATAAATTGCCCATTTCCTTAAGGAAAAAGAAAGATATACTTTATACTGCCTTCATTTCTTCTCTTCAACTTTATTTGATATGCTTATAAAATATCTGTTCTCAATAATACACTGTCAACTGAGTGAATATCTAAATTTTACCAATATTTTCTCAAAGAAATCAACTAAACCTCCATATTAAGTTTATTTACTAGGCTTCCTGAATATACTGCAGATTAATCAAAAGCTCTAAGTTTATATTCTTATCATAGAATATGATCCTCTATAAAAGATGCATAAAATTCATGTTATTTTTGTAGGCTCCTATCTTTATTCCATGCTCTTTGGTTTTGAAAGATAAAACGTCCTTGGCTAAAAGTCTTAGGAAAGAGAGCCTGATGAGAGATGCTCTAAAGAGATAATATAAATATGCATGACACCTGCGTAGGACACACAAATGATGAAAAACCGGCATCACAACACAGATTAGCCCTTCAAATTTGTATTTTCTACTTCCTGTTGGACCAACCAACATTGACTGAGTGAGTGTCTTTCTGATTGTTTCTAATCAGAATTCTTTTTTTCCTGTTTCTCTCTCCGTTTTCTCTCTCCCTCTGTTTGTTGTTTTCACTCTCTGTTTCATTCCTTTCCCTCACAAAATTTTTCATTTCAAATCTTCCCACTTGTTGAAGGACATGAATTAATCACTCAATGGCATGTTCTTCCTTGGCATATTATAATGATTGATTATTGAGAAACTATTAAATAAAAAATTACAAAAATTCTGAAAGAAGATTGTCTTGCTTAATAGAGTACCCTAATTCCCTGTACTTTCAGCAAATGATTTTGCCTCCTACTTCAAGGAGAAATTAGTTTCTTTTAGCAGAAATTCCCTCAATTCCCTGTCCCCTCTTATCATTCCAAGAAGCACAGGAGTATTTCCACTATTTCTATATTCTTCCTTTTAATTTCAATGGAAGAGAAATGATTTCAGGCCACCAAAAAAAAAGTTTAAAATATTAAAGAATATTTCACATACATCTGGTTAAATTTCTATGTGCTCAGCACATTGCCTCCCTCTTCTATTATCCTATCCTCCTTGCTATCAGCAGGTGGCAGGGAAATAAGGATAAGGCAGAAAACTACAACTGTAGACTGTACTTGAAATACCAATCATTTATGAGATACTATAAGAATGCACCCTACTATTTCAAGACCCCAAGACTTTCCTCTAAGCAATAAAAACACCAGGTGAAAGATATGAGAAAACATGAATTCACAGATTTTTTTTTTTACACTGACTGTAATCATATTACCTGTGTGTTCATGAAGTTGAAAATTTGGTACTGTCCCTCTTATTTACAATTCAAGTCCATCTCTTTATTATGTCATCATTTCATCTTTTCTTCATAACCAAAACCCTTTGCAAACTCCTCTCAGACCTTCCCCCGACATGAAGTTAATTAGATCATGAGCTGCTCTTTTAATTAAGCTTACTTCAACCACAAATGCATTTTCTCATTTTATTATCATTAACATTAAGATGAGGTGCCGTGGTTGGCAATTAGGTGAATGCTCTGTTATAGGAGATTGAATCTCAAGTGTAGTAAGAGCTTAACTCGGGTCTGTGGTCACAAGAAAGTCCTTGAAATATTCTTAAGGTCACTTGATGCCTTCTAGAATTCAATGAATTAACACTTTCTATTTTTATTCCTAAACTTAATATATATCCCTAACAAAAACAATAGATCTCCTTCTGATTAATATTAACAACATCTTATATACAAACAGACTAAAACCTCCCTTAGCTCAAAAATATCGTTTCCAAACAAATGTTTTCATGCATTATTAAAGATCAGTGAGTTCACACTGTTTTTGTATAGTGTATGTTTTCTTTGTCATTTTCTTGTACATATTTAATAGAGTTGAAGATAGAAGTTGATAACTTGAATAAGTTGTAAGGTTAAAATTTGTGACTATATCATTTGTCTGATACTAGCACCAATTTACCATATAAAATTAAGAGCAAGACACTTAATTTCTCTGACATTTAGTTACCTTCTATGAAGAAAATATCTACCTTACAAAGTTGTTGGTAAATGTTGCTAAATGAGATAAATTATAAAATATTAAATAATTTTAACAAAAGTTATTATGGTTATTTTCATACATAATTTGAAAGTGTCAGTCTAGGCTATAGGGGTTCTAAATTACTTGGCTTTAGTCTTTTAATGAAAATAAAAATGGCATATTAGGAGGTAGTGCAGATATTGTGGGAAAGAATGACTTTTGTTTATCAAAGCTTCTTAAAAGGCCATTTGTGTGAGAAGAGGGGCCCTACGGGTGATTTGCAAGAAAAGAGGAAAGAAAAAAGAAAGAGGAGGTGGGAGAGAAAAAGGACTATATTAGAAAATTATAAACATTTGGTTTTATTTTGCTCTGTCATTCCAGACATGAAAGGAATGAAGAACCCAATAAATTAAAATGACGGGGAAATTTTAGATGGGAAAAATAAAAGAATTTAGCAAAACAGCAGGAAGTTGGGGACAATAAATGTGCCAGGGAAGGCACCTGAAAAGACTTTTAGGAAAAAAAGGATACATAGTATTTACTTTTAAATTATTTGCTCATGAGAAAGACAAAATGCACTGCATAAATAAGGAGATATCTTATTCAGGCTTTTGCAGAGAAGTGTCATTAGTAAGGAAAGTCTCAAAGAAAGGAAAAGGGACCTGAAGCTTTATAGAGGCAGGTAAACAAACGCCATCCACTACTCTTATGGAAGTCATGAGAAAGGGTGGAGACTATTGTTCTATCAGTATGTGGGGACAGCACAGTCCTTTACCATGAGCCTTTACACAAAAAAGTGGGGGATTTCTTAACCTTCACTGCTTTCCCACAGCCACAGGGCTCGAAAAAAGGTCAATATTGTCACTATTCTCCTTCTTTACCATCTACCTTTAGACCTTTAGTAAAGTCTGCTGTGTATGGTACTTTGAGGAAACTAAGGGAAAGGAGTTGAATCGTATGTTTTAGATTAATGGAGTAGAGGGAAGAAAAAAGTATACAGGTGGTGAGAAGTAAAGGATTGAGTAGAAAGAAAAAATTAAAACAAGAGGTGGTCAGGAGGAATGTAAGCCATTAAGAATCTTCAGCAATACTGCCTAGTCAGGGAGAAAGAGGCTGGATTTTTCAATATACATGGAAAAGAACATTGGAGGATTTAGCAATTCCCAGTAGTCAATATTTGGGCAATTCACATAAAACTAGAAAAATCAGGTACTCAGAAGGAAATATAAAAATATCTAAGATGGCCAGCAAAATACTTGTTTGCATCACAGGGAGTCTAAAGGTGAACCCCAAGGAAGGATGCTAGATGCCTTTATCTACCTACATCATAAGCCAGAGAGTTTTAGAGATGCCAGAGACTCTAGGAATTACAGACAACTGAACTATTGTGAGAGCCTCCTAACTAGTCGATCTGCTTCTGCTGTTCCTCTTTCCAATCCATTCTCAACACTAGCAAAAGTTTTAAGTGTGAATCTGATTGAGTCACTTCCTCATTTATAGCCTCTGATGACACACGAAAATCATTCACGATTTAATCCAACATAGCTTTAGTCTCATCTTCTGCCAATCTCACCACCACCTACCACATTTTATTGCTTGCTATCCCTGAAACATACTAATTATTTGACGCTTTCAGTTTCATCTATTGATTTTCACATATCTAAATAGAACTTATTACTCCTAAACCTTTTTTCACATTTAGTAAATGCATAGAGTCCTAGCTGCTTAAGTTCAGATTCTCCCACTGGACTAAGAGCTCAAGGACAGGAACCATGGTTTGGGTTTTACATACCCATCCCATACTTCACACTCTTCTTAGAACCTAGCTCTAGGTTTATGTTCAATAAATGTTTTGGAATAAATGAACCAAGGTGCTGTAAGTACTTCTGCCCTTGTAAGTAAATGAGCCAAGGCAAGATCTTATCTGGATACATGTATTCCTCGGGAGGAGGTAAATTTCAGTTTATACAGTACACATGTTGAAATATAATAACCTCTCAAGAATTATGGAGAGAGGACACAAGCTTGGGTTGAACTATATAGTTTTTATAGTTCCTTCCAATTCTGCAAGTCAACAATTCTGTGGTTACTAAGTTAGGAATGGAAACAAAAGAGAATTTGAAAGAAAATATAATACTAAGCATCTAAAGAAGGTCATATTGAAACGGAAAACACACTAAGCCAGATCTTTACTGTCTCTGTGTATACCTATTAGCAGGGTCAGTATGTTAGTTTCCTATTGCTGCTGTAACCAACTACCACAAATGTAGTGGCTTAAAACAACAGAAAGTTGTTATCTTACAGCTCTGGAGGTAAGAAATCAAAATGGATCTTACTGGACTAACATTGGGGCTCAGCAGGACTGTATTCCTTTCTGGAGGCCTTAGGAGAGAATCTATTTTCTTGCCTTTTCCAGTTTCTAGAGATCACCCATATGCCTGGACTCATTTCCCCCTTCAATCTTCAAAACCAGCAATGGCAGGTTGAGTGTTTCTTATAATGTGTCACTCTGGCTCTGACTCTCTTGCTTTCCTTTCACTTCTAAGGACCCGTGTGATTACATTGAACCCACTTCAATAGTCCAAGATAATCTTCCCATCTCATAGCCAACTGATTAGCAACTTGCAACCTTAATTATCGCTTGCCCTGTATTATGGGTTGAACTGTGCCCCACAAAAGGATACCTTGAAGTTCTAACTCACAGTACTTCAGAATGTGACTTTATTTGGAAATAGGGTTGCTGCAGATGTAAGTAGTTAAGATGAGTTTATAGTGGAGTAGGGTGGACCCTTAATTCAATATGACTGGTGTTCTATTAATAAAAGAAGACACAGACACACAGAAAAAAGACAGCCATGTGACAACAGAGGCAGAAATTGGAGTGATACATCTACAAGCCAAAAAACACCAATGACAACCAGCAAATTCCATATGCTAAAAGAAGCAATGAAGGATTCTGTCCTACAGGTTTCAGAGAGAATAAGGTCCTAACCTAACCACACCTTGATTGTGGACTTCCTGACTCCAGAACTGTGAGACAATATATTTCTGTTGATGTAGGCCACTCAGTGTGTGGTAGTTTGTTACAACAGCCCTAGACAACCAATATATCATGTAACATAACAAACATATTTACAGGTTCTGAGGATCAGGACATGGCTATCTTCGGGGGGCTGTTATTCTGCCTACCATAGTCAGTGGGGAAGTGATAGAAAGAGAGGATTTTTGTCCTTTAATTAAGAAAGAACAAGATAGATCTCTTTTTAAAGAAATGGAAATGATGGTCTTTTTTCCTTTTAATCTACATAGTGTCCTGAGGCTTTTATCTTCCTCGAACTTCTATTAAGTATTTCAGATCACTTAGCAATAGTTTTCAACCACTATTTTTGTTGATTTACTATTAAGTGAATTAAGTGCTTACCTCATATGTGTGGCTACTTCAAGTTCCATTTAGGCAAACACAGTTTAAATAAAAAATACATAGCCAAAGTATAGATTAGTCACTATGACAGAGCCTAATTAGACTGGGAAAAGAAAAAAAAAAAAATCTTTGCCAGTTCATTGTCCTTGAGTTTTTGGAAAGGAATAGGAAAAAGATCTACCTTCAATTTCTGGACATTTTAAAGACATATTTAAATTAGTGTTCAGTACAGCTAATGCCTAACAACACTTTTATAGGTGGCAGGATTTCTTTCCTTTTTCTTATTTTGAAAGAAACATACATTTCCAAAGATCTTTTAACTCCACAGAAGCAAAATGACTCATTTTCCCATATTTTCATTCTGCCAGATTTATCTTTCCCCTTCTTATAGAGTAGGATTAACACATTTGTCTTTTGAGATAAGGCACAGTCTATGCTATTCCTTAGTGATTAATCTTTATGGGAATATTATACTCAGATCTGTTCAGCCCACACAACCAATAGCTGATAACAGAAGGGACAGGAGAATGGGAATGGGGACAGCTAAAAGAATGAGAGCTTTTGGCCTAACAGGAAGCTTTCTCCCTATGGAAAGGAGTCCCATTTGCCTTATAGATGTGCACACCATTAACAAATATGCACACTTACTTCAATTATGAGGTGTGTGTAGCTAAAACGCTTCAAGGGGGAAAAGTATAGAGAGAAAAATCTTAATTTATAACAGCAACGAAAAAGAAAATCGGAGCTATTGCCTCTCTCCTATTTGAAAATTATTTCACATTAAATCCTAGTATTCCAAATTGAAAACAAAAAAAAAAAATGCATCAAGACAAAAAACATAATAAGTCATTCAAGAACTCTTCAATTTCTTGTAAAATATTTTAATTTCCTTAGCTATGATTATCAGATGATGAAAAGATAGGATTCCTAAAATTATACGGCTAAAAAGGAGGAATAATGAATTCTAGTTTTTGCAAAAATGTTAATATACCTCCTTTCTCTGATAGTCAAAGCTTCCTGATTAAATCTTTCTAATGCTCTCTCAAATTTGACCTTCAGAATATAATAATCTACGTTATATTTTTGGACATAAATCTTAACACTAGAAAATTGTAAGACCCTTCCATCTACCCCAAGTATGAAAGAATGGCTACCATATAGTTATCAATACAGTGTAGCATATAGGTAGGTGATAAGCAGTCGATTCAAACATGTTACTCTAACCTTCTTGCAACTTGGATTCTAAAAAACAAGAGACCAGTCACTTTACATACAAAGATAAGCTACAAAACAAGAGGTGATTTAAAACCAAAAAGAAGGATTTTAAATTAAAGTTTGTGCATATATTTGAAACTGCCTACATTAAAGTAGTGTAGGGCCATAAAGCAAGAACTGTGGTAGAGTTCTGATTCCTGCAGAAGTACAGGCATAGCTAAAAGTTAACCAGCCATTGTTTCATTGCTTGTCTTCCTATAATTGCTTACTGCTTAGGAGTCATGTATCACTGACTGGCATAAGATTGTAACTTCCCTAATTGCTTCTAAAGATAACATTGCTATTGTAGAACATAAGACTGGTATTTGACATATTTTTCAGGCTCTGCATTTGTAGGGACCAACTGATGCTAACTGGACCAGTCACCATATGCAGGAAATGATTCAACAGATCCTGTCACCCTCTACCCAGACACTGTATCAGCACAAGAAGACAATTTCTGCTTCCCAATCCTCTGAGTCCATCCCCAACTAATCAACAGACACAATTCCTTAGCCCTTTGTCCATCAAACTACCTTTAAAAGTGCTGGCCCCCAAATTCTCAGGGATACAGATTTGAAAAATTCCTCTTAGCTTCCTCTTGTTCAGTGGGCAAAAAACCTGGTTGGGCAGCAATATATTTAAATTTGTTAATCCATTCAACATGTGTCTATTATTTAGCTTACTGGATTTCAGCCCAAACTTTATGAGAGGATGGCACATAACCAAGGACAAATATAGAAGCTACAAGTAGGGTGACTAAATGGCCCACTTTGGCCAGGACAGTCTTATTTCATGCCTCTTATCTGGACATAACTAATAGAGCCCCTTTCATTCTCAAAGGCCTTTTGGATGAATAATCTTATATAGTCTCTCCTGTCCAAAAGAATTAAATCAGGAAGGTTTAGTCTCAAATGAGTTGTTCCTTCAAAAAAATGTTTTAACATGTATTTGTAATTAAAACAATTAAAAAATACCTAGGAAAGATAGATACATTATTTAAATCCAGTGATTTGTTGATTATATATTATCACTTAGAAATAGCAGAGCTCTCCACTCTAAATTGGCTCTCCAATAGAGCTCTCCACTCCAATTCTAAACTGGCGTTGTTATCTCTACTTGATATATTTTGAATAACTGAAAAAGAAAGGAAAATGTTGATAATAAAAAAAAAATAGAAATCCAAACAGGAAGGCACCTATATTCTCAGAAATCCAAATTTAATAAATTCAAGCCTACTGCTTTGGATGAATTATAGCCCCAGAAATGTGAGGCAACTTGAAATTTAGATTATGAAAGCATTACTGTGATCTATGAAAAAATATAAAGAATGTGAGAGGTGTGAAGAGACAGAAATGGTTTAAAGTAATTTTTATTTTTTTAAAATTGGAACAGAATAGATTTTATAAACAGTAGATCGGTGCTGCTCAGTTTGCTACTTTGTGGAATAATGTGCCATAAATATAGTCTCTCTAGACTTTACCAAGGCATTTAATAATGTCTTTCATTCCATCAATGCACAAAAGGTAGAAATTTTTTATCTGAATGTACTTATGTGACATCTGGCTTCCCACTATACCATGCTGTATCTCTCACATAAAAATTAACCCAGACAAAAACATACCTATTGCAGGCAATCACTCAGACAAAGCCAGCTTATACTCAACCGTCAGCCCTCACTCTTGAACCTCAGTTTTTTTGTTCTTGTTGTTCTTGTTGTTTTTAATACCCATGGGAACTAACATTTCTTTAGAACCATTTGATCTCTGCTTTTTTGGCTTAGTGAACATGGCTTCAAAATTGATTTGGGATCTTGTCCCCCTAATAGAGACATTTCTGGCATTCTAGACAGAGGCACTCCCTCTTTAAGCTCCAGCCCCTTGGAATGAATTCATGACCATGCATATCAGAAAAAGGAATTCATTCCATATGATATTATGCAAATGTTTGTAGGTTACTTATCAGCATCAATTTGTACTTTATATGGATATTTCCATTAATTTTCTTGACATGATTGTGCTTAAAACTTTGTATCTCTAAGATGATGATACCAAAGTCGTATTTTTTATTGTGTATTGATTAAGCTTAAACATCCTTAGTATGGTCTTCAAGGTCTGCATGATTTGGCCCAGCCCACACACTTCTCTGCACTCATCTTGTGCCACCTTGCCACATTCTCCCTATTTTAGCCACACTTGCCTTTTCTCAGTTCTTTGAATGTGCCATGCTCAGAATCATAGAACATAACAGGGCCTGTGCTGGGATCACTCTTCAGTTCTAACTTCCACAACGCACCACACACATACACACATATACACACACAGAGCAAATTTTTACAGACCTTAGCTCAAATGGCACTTACTTGGGTTAGCTCACCCTAACATCAAGACTAGAAGAGCTTCCCCCTTATATACTCTCCAGGCATAATTTATTTTTTATTAGTAGCATTTACTTCAGTTTGCAATTATAAAATTTTTGTGTGATATATCATGATCTCCCACTTCAGACTGTAAGATAAATTAGGTCAGGAACTATATAAATTTTGCTCATTATTGTAACTGCCATACTCAGCATAGTGCCTAATACAAAGGAAATATACCATAAATAATTGTTCTTATGGAGGTGAAAGGACACAAGGTTAGAGAGATAGAGAATACGTTGGATAAGAAATTAGCACCCAAAATAATCTTTACACACTAGAGATGTGAGCTGTAACAAAAGAAATACAGCAACGGTAATTTTAAGTCCTGCATTTAAGACCAAAGAAACAATTATACAAGAAAAAGGTGGAAGTAATTAAAAGCACATGTATGTTAAAAAGTTAATGAGAACATTTTTACCAAAATAGTAAGAAATGTTTCTGGCTTTTCTTTCTACCCTCTTCCTTGTTCCTCCCCACAAGAGAAAATATGTGTCATTTGATAATGGACAGAATCTAAATTTCATAGAGTGTCATTCACTAGGGTCCAAGGACATGGCATTGGAAAAGCATTTGGACCTATCTTGATTTCTCTTTTCCTTTGCATCTTAGTCATAGCTGCGCCCAGACCAAGGAGCACTAGAACATTCTCCATACAGTATGACTACGCAGGGCCCTGTCATAGTCTCAAATTTAGTTTTAATATTATAAATGCTCATAGTGTATTATAATCCTCAGCTGGTATGTTATTTATGTGCAAATGGAGGATATGGCTTTAATATAATTACATGATACATAATGCAGAGATTTTTTAAGAATTAAAAAATTATCCTGAGGACCATGATCAATAAGATAGATTATTCAATATGATTGCTGAAAAGGTGTTACAATTTTGGATTGAATTAAAATTGTAGAATCTAGGTAAAAACAATAATAAGCACATTCTAATCAGAACTGCTCAGAACACTCCTTGTATAAGGTCCAATTCTAGGAACTGCCCTGTAAGTGATATACTGAGAAAGATAGAACATGTTTTGAGGCTGCTCAAGATATATTAGTATTATTATACCTAATTATTCACTGTCCTGCCTATGAGAGATTTGTAGATTCCTGACCTTTGCTATGTGATTTACAGTTCATCTCAGCAGGAGGTTTATATTTTCCCACACCATAAGTGGTAAATTTGGACATGTGATTTGCTATAGCTAAAATAAAAAAGTGTAAGTGATTTATTCCTCTTCTGAGGAGATTGTGCACATTTTCCCTCTATTAAGAGAGACTGGTATAAATTAGGGGCTAAGTCCTAAAATAAAGATATATGGAGAAGAACTTCAACAAACTAAAAACTGATTTGTGAGTAAGAATAAATGTTTACTGTTCTAACCATTAAGATTATGGGGTTTTTTTGTTACCACAGCAAAGCCTAGAGAAAACTAACCAGTAGAGTCAGAGAACCTGAATAATTAAAGACTTCAAACATTTTCGTTTTAGGAATATATGAAATAACTAGGATATTCCATTTGTCAAAGAAAATATGTGGAAAGACATTGTAGCACTCTAAATATTTAATAAATCAGCAATAAAAATGGTTAAGATTTTGATTTCCATCTTAATTTCCTCTTTAACACAATAATCATTCAGCAGAAGCTTGTTTAGTTTTCATGACTTTGTGTAGACATGAGAGTTTCTGTTGGAGTTGATTTCTAATTTTATTCCACTGTGGTCTGAGAAGATGCATGGTCTAATTTCTATTTTTTAAAAATTTTTTGAGACATGCTTTGTGGTCTAGGATATGGTCAATCTTAGAGAATGTCCCATAAGCTGATGACAAAAATGTATATTCAGTGGTTTTGGGGTAGAGTGTTCTATAAATGTCAATCAGGCCCATTTGTTCTAGAGTTCTGTTTAAGTCCATTGTTTATTTATTTTCTGTTTGGAGGATCTGTCCTCTTCTGTCAGAGGGGTGTTCAAATCCCCAGCTATTACGATGCTGCTGTGTATCATTTTGTTAGATCAAGTAGGATTTGGTTTATGAATCTGGGTGCACCTAAATTAGGTGCATAAATATTTAGAATTGTTGTCTTCTTGTTGAATTGTACCCTTCACCATTATACAGTGACCATCTTTGTCTTGCATTACTTTTGTTGATTTGATCATGGGAAATAGAGGAAAGGATTTTTTTAAAAGAAGTCATATGCTTCCAAAAGTAAGTCTCAGACTGAGTGTAGCAGTAAAATATTGAGAAGTATATCATTTCCAAAGATTTATATTAAATATTTAAAATAAAATACAACATGGAATAATAAATACAAAATTCCTTTGTTGCTAAATATTATTCAAAATAAAAGTCTTACTGATGAGTAAGACAAGATTTATAAAATGATCCTCCATTGTCTGTGTGCAGAATATGATTATGATTTCATTCATGAGACTATTTGTATTTGCAGGCCTGAGCATGACAACTCATAGGACATTTGAGTAATTTTAATTTTTTCATCCAATAAAAGATTCATAAAATTAAAGAGTTTTAATATCAAGATGAAATAACTTTTTAATTAAAAATTAATGAATCACATCTTCTGAAGAATTTTCATGCTTGCTTTTATAAGTTCTCTTGGTACTTGTTTTTTGTCAAACAAATCCAATGTCATCTTAAGTAATTAACATGTATCAGATATGGCTGCCAATATCTGTTTCCTCTATCTCTCCTAAATAATTTTGTTGTATTTAACTTTCAGTTATTATAAGATGTAATATGCTTAATTTTATCACCCACTGTAATTTCTTTTTCTAAGGAGGCAGTGTACAACTGCTAAGTAAACATTTATTAGATTTTACTAATAAATGTTAAATAACTAAAGAAACAGTATTTTAAAAATGTGAACAATACCTTGCTATCATGTCTGAAATTTCAAAATATCCAGCATGAGTAACCATAATATATTTTTTGTAGACTCATAAAAGAAAAATGTTTTGGCCTCAAATTTAGAATCACAGTAATTTTATGACGTAAAAGACAAATGAAACTCAGTTGTTGGTAATTTGAGAAAGAAGCTGTATATTGTTAATTCCATTACTAATTATGTTTGCCTTCTACTAAAATGTTCACCAAATACCAAATACAATGTGTTCTTTTAATCAGCTCTTCCATTTTGTATTTATAACAACTCCACAAAGTAGTGTGGTAACTGAACCATGGAAGGTTTAATTTTATTTTTCTTCCTCCTGTTTAATATTTTTTAAGTCTTTACCATTTATCCTTGACAAAATAGATGTTATTTGATAGGAAACACTTACTTTACAAAATCTTGAGTATCTCTGACAATTAAACATGACAACATGTTTTAATAACTAGCTCCTTTTAGAGTTTAAATTTTACAATGTTTGCTATATTTAATTACAAAAGAAAGTAAGGAAATAAATATTACATAATTTATGTTTCTGTATAATTTGTTATTCATATTTTGCATTTAGAAAAATGCATTTAGAAAATTATAATTTTGGAAGGAATTTTCCATAATTATCTGTTTTATCTTCTAAATTAGGAGATAGCTCTACATAATGATCATTTGAACAATGTTATTTTAATCAGGTTTTCCACATTATACTTATAACAAGTCCACAAAGGAATTACTGTTTGATATGGCCTTTTCCTAACAATCTGGCATTTTTGAGAAAACAGAAAGTGACTGAAATGCAACAGAGATTAAGAAAGTCAGGAGATAAGAAGAGAAAATCAGAAATAATGAAGATCAAGCATAGAATCAATCCTTTGATTCTAGGTTCATGCAAATGACTTACTAGATCAATGATAATTCTGAATACAGAGTGTAGAGGCTTAAAATGGGTGGATATGCACAACATAGTTTGTTTTTTTCCACCTTTGCCAACAATGGAGCACACCCAGGTTAACCTGCTAGAAAATGAGAGCTACATGGAGTAGATTTAAGCTGGCCCAGTTGCCTCAGCAATGGCCAGCCTCCATCAGCCAACAGCCATCTGACTCCCAGACATCTGTGCAATCCCAGCCAAGATCAGTTGAGTCTTCTCATAAAACCCCTAGCTTCCTAGCTTTTCTTAGACATATAAGTAATAAACATATATGCCACAAAATTGTAGGGAAGTTTGTCATGTAGTAAAAGTAAAAAATAACACCAGAATCTTTCTGATTATCAGGTACAATCTTTAGATATTCTAAAGTACAGCTGGTACCCTAACTAGAATAAAACAGACCTAATATGACACTTAAACCCTGAAGTAGCCTACCCTCACAAAACAAGCTAAAAGAAAATCATCTTAGTTTGAATTTATGTTACACATACAGTCAACTGATCTTTCACAAAGCAGACAACAGTATATACTGAGCAAAAGAATTCCTGTTCAACAAATGGTGCTGAGAAAATTGGATAGCCATATGCAGAAGAATGAAACAGGATCCATATCTCTCATCACTAAAAAAAATTAATTCAAGATGTATAAAGGACTTAAATGTAAGGCATGAAACCATAAGAATTCTAGAAGAAAACGTTGGAAAAACTCTTCTGATATATCAGCCTAGGCAAAGAATTTATGAAGAAAAACCCAGCGGCAATCACAGCAACAACAAATAAAATAAAGGGAAAGTCAAGTCTCTCTCACATGTTGAATCTCTCTCTCCCTCCACTGACTCTTCTGCTTTCCTCCTCTGATTTTCAGGGTCTATGTGATTATATAGAGACCACATAAATAGTCTAGATTAATCATCCTATTTTAAGCACAGATGAATACTAACCTTTAATCCTATCTATAAACTCCTTTTGCCATGTAATATTAACATACTCACTTAAGGTATGTACATGGTGGAGTGGAAGAAATACTGTCTACAAAACCAAAAATTTACAGCACTCAGTTTTTCAGGATTCATATATTCTAAATATACAAGTTACTCAAATTCTGCCAAAGTTTTGCATACTCTCAGTAATCTTGGAAGTACACTTTATTTTCCTACTCTAAAAAAGCAAAGCAGACCTTGAAGGTGTGTTTTCATTATTTCTTACTGACATAGGTTCACTTCAATTTGTATTAAATAAAACCTTGTGGTTGAGGTATGAGAACTTTTCTGAAAAGGTGCAATGAGATGGAAAACTGTCTTTTTGAACTTTTTACCACACTAAAAATAAAAAATCATCTTAGAGTCCAAACAGATAGGAATTGTTACAGTCTCTGAAAGCATGTACCCTGCAATGAATTTAATTTAATCTTTACAAAATAACTTGACTGGAAAACACAGTTCAGGAGGCCATGCTGAACAATGAATTTCATTTATGATGAAATAAAATGGCTAAGAGTACAACTATAATCTCTACTTCATATACTACACTGATGTTATGATTTTATGTAACACCATTTTTCTGCCTAGCACTGAATGCAATTTTAAAGTTGTCAAAGTCAAAAATACTTTAGAATACAAATAATCTCTGTGAAATATAGTTTATATCACATTAAAGTTACAAGTTGATAGTTTTCCTTCCAAATCTTTTACAAATATAGTGGGCTTCCTTTTTCTAATTATATTCAATTTCAGTTAACAAAAATTAGGCAAACTTCAATATCTCTACTTAATCTCTATTTAAGTGATTACGATCACTTAAATAGAACTTGTGAAGTTAATGAGATAGTAATCATATAAAAAACCATTTTTAAGGTGAACTCAATACAAAACAGCACATTTTTCCTGCAAATATTCAATAAATAGACCTATACATCAAACCTACACTTGGTTTACTAACATTAATTCTTAAAAATAAAACTAAATTCATATTTCAGTTCAATATCCTAGAAAAGGATTACTCTGCTAATTGCGTGAAGTGTATATGTCATAAAATTCTTCTAATCCAGAGACATGTAGCTTTCAATTCTATCATAGTGAGTAGGGACATGATATCAACTCTAAAATTGATAGGGTTACTAAATAGCTGGAAATATCTCCTAAACAATAGTAACAATGAATTTAGTAACTGCCAGATTTAAGATGTAAACTCTAGAAAGTAAAAGAAAAAATATATAAATTTTTTTAAATTATTTAAATTTAAATAAATAATTTTTTTAAATTATTTTAAATAATTACTACTTATAAAAATAAAACAGAATACATCATAGACTAGAGACCATGAAAAATTTGAGAGACTGAAAGTAGGTAAGCTTGAAAAAGAAAATCTCAGTCCAGAGTATGCACTGAAGGAGCAACAAGCATGCAGGATAAACTCAGGAAGAAATAACAAGGTCCTTATCTGAGGTACCTGAGCAAGAACAGTTAAGCACTAGCCCTTCCCTCTCCCAAGAGTGGCTCTGTCCTCTGTATGTGCAGGGTGGGAGAATAGCAAGAACAGGGAAAACAAGTGGAGAACCTGAGACAGAGAAAAAGAGAGTGTATCAGATGCCTAGTGAAACAGTGTGTGGAGATCAAATGTCAATATACCCATTTAGTGGCACATATTAGCTATCTTTCCTTCTTATTGGAAGCAATTCAGAGAGCAAGCCCTAACAGCAGCAGCTCCTTCCCCTGGTCCAGGTTGACTATACCAGCAAACTCAAACAGCCTAGAGACTAATGATTGGGTGACGATCTGTCATGGTTTGCCCAAAACTTGAGTTTATACCTGTAGTTCTGGTGTACCAATCAATTTAGCATTTGTCTTCATACTAGCGGACAAATTTGAATAATACATCAAACACTCTAGCAAGAAATCTCAATTTCAAAGATGAGTACAAAATCAAGTATTGCCAAGCAACTGAGGAAAGACAGCCCAATTAAAAAGATATAACAAGCTTAATAAATGAAAAAAACACCTTTTAATCAAAGAAACAAAGTGAAAGGAACATTCAGAATTATAGTTTAAAATGAAAATACTTAATGTCCAAGAGAGATAAGCTAACACGTATAAACTGCTAGAAAATGTGGGATCAAATTTAAAAAGACATTTATGAAAAATACCAATAGAGATAGAAATAACTTCTAGGATTACAAAATAAGGACATAAAGACATGAATAGCAGAATGAATGAGTTTTTGCTTTTTGCAAATGAGTTGGAAAATGGGCCAAATTATATTCCAAGAACATACAACAAAGGCATAAACAGAGATAAGGACAGAAAAAGCGATCCAGAGGCTAAAAGTTCCAACATTAGCTAATAAAAAATAAAATAAAGTAGGAGAAGGCAGGGGAGACAATATGGGAAAAATAATTGCTGGGAATTTCTGAGAATAAACTCATTTCTACAGTTCACATCTTAAACTTGACAGTCACTAAACTCATTGTTTCCACTGTTTAGAAAATATTTCCGGCTATTTAGTAATATCATGTCTCTACTCACTATGATAAAACTGGGAGCTATTCATTCCTGCTTTAATCTCTCTAGACTAGTTGAATTTTATAATATGGACACTTCACATATTAGCAAAGTAATTCTCTTTCTAGGATTAAGAACTGCAATATGAATTTAGTTTTATTTTTAAAGATTAGTCTTGGTAATGTATTTGAGAGAAAGGCATATGTACTCAGAATGAGAGGGCTCAACTAGGTCCAAGCAGAACAAATAAACAAAAAAGCAAACCAATAAAACCCTCATCTCTTTTCAAGTTAATGAAATTAAGGACAAAGGTAAATTCCTGAATAATTACAAGAAAAGAAAAAATTACAGTAACAGAAGAATGCTCAATACCAGCCTAAGCTGCAAGATGACAACTAAGTAACTCGAAAAGACAAAGAGCTCTTGAAAACAGGTGAGAAAAGACTGATTACCTGTAAACAGATGATGATTAATTTGAAGACTGATTTGTCAGCCGTGACAGTGGAAGTCTGAAATCAGTGGAATCACTCTTTAAAGTGCTAAGAAAAATTAAATGTCAGATAGAGTGATATAGCAAGCAAAACCGTATTGCAAGAACAAGGATGGAAATAAGATATTTTTACATTAAAAAAGCTATCATACTTTACATACTATATAGTTGTAGGTATCTCAAATTTAAATTGCAGAAAATTAAGCTTCTGATAATCCTTCTAAAATTAGCAGCTCTTATATTTGTCTCCATCTTAGTTAATGGCTAATCTCCGCTACTAGTTGCTCAGCCCTAAAACCTTATACCATCCCTGACTTCTTTTTCTTACAGCCTGCATCAGAGCCATTGGCCTATACTATTAGCTTGGTCTTCCAAAAAATACTTAGACTGTAACACGTCTCACCACCCTCACTGCCAGCACTCTACTACAAGCCACCATCATCTCTCACTGACATGACAACAGCCTATTAACTGCTTCTATTCTTGATCCCCTCCAGTCTATAATTTATAGCAACCAGAGTGAGCTTGCTAAGACATAAGTTAGATAATATCAATTGTCTATGAAAAACCCTCTAATATCTTCCATCCACTATGAAGCATGACCTACCAGGCCATGTATTGTCCAGGTATATATTATATCTCTGGGCACATCTACTAATCGCCAAATCCTCTCTCTGCTGTAACCTTGCTAACTTCTTTGCCGGATCTTGAACTTGCCAGGCCTTTTTAGAGTATCTGTTCCACTTGTTTGCAATGCTTCTTCATTAGAAACCTACATATCTCTCAATTCTTCCTGGTCTTGATTCAGAAGTCACTACCCCGTAAGCCTTCCTTGACTACCCTATCTAAAATCTTTTATCACATTTGTCTGCTTTATTCTTTCTGCTAACAACTATGTAACATACTACATACTATATATTTTACATTTTATTTTGTGCATTGCCTATCTCCCTTCCTAGAATTATGCTTCATGAAAGCAGAGATTTTTATATATATATATATATATGTTACTTTATGCCTAGCACACAATATGTGCTAATTTGAATGAATAAATGAATAAGAGTGCTTATCACTAAAAGTCTGTCACTAAAGGGATTTCTAAAAGATACACTTCAATAAGAAGAAAAACGATGCTAGAAAGAAGGTCTGAGATGCAAAAACGAATGATAAAGGAAGAAACTAATAAATGTAGGTTGATCCAAACACCAATTTACTGTATAAGACAATTTATACGGCGAAATAAAAGTAAAGCTAAAGAATTGTTCAGCAGGAAAACAAAGATCTTTATAAAATATAAATTTTATTATGTGAGCATGTAGCAAAACCAAGGATATTTACCAAAAACAGTAAAACTAGAGTATACATGTCCCAAACCAGTAAACCAAACAGACAAAATAGGGATAGGGATACAGGATGGTAGAAAGGACCTGAATCATTTCAATAAAAAGAGAGAAACAAAGAAAAACAGAAAAGTAGAAAACAGAAAAAAAATTTTCCACCTGTCTATCAAAATAAAATCTACCTATTTCCTGAATATTTAATAACAAAAGGGATCCACCCAAAGCATGTGGTCAGAGACTCGTTGAAAGTAAAAGACTGAGGAATGCTATACCAAAAAAATTCTAACCAAAAAAAAAAAAAAAAAGGCTGATTTGCAACAATCTGGATGGAACTGGAGAACATTATGTTAAGTGAAATAAGCCAAGCACAGAAAGACAAATCTTGCATGTTCTCACTCACATGTGGGAGCTAAATATTAAAAACAATTGATCTCATTGTAGAATGATGGTTCTTAGAGACTGGGAAGGGTAGCAGGGAGGCGGGCTATAAATTGGGGATGCTTAATGGTTACAAAAATATAGGTGGATAGTTAGATGGAATGAACAATATTTGATACCACAACAAAGTGACTATAATCAACAATAAGTTAGCTATACTTTAAAATAACTAAGAGTGGGATTGGAATGCTCCTAACACAAAAAAAAGTTAAATGTCTGAGGTGATGGATACCCCAATTACCTTGATTTGATTAATTCACATTGTATGCCTGTATTAAAAAAATACATGTATCCTATAAAGACATACAACTATTACGTAGCCATAATAATTTAAAATAAATATATATATTTTTAAAAGGCTGAAACAGTAAGAAAAGCATGAGTAGAGATAAGGAAAATTCAAGAAAGGAATAGTCCATGCTAACCTCATTCACAAATATATGTGTAACATTCCTTGAGATAATATTGTAGATCTAATTGTGAAAAGCAAAACAATAAAGCTTCTATAAACAAAAACTTAAGAACTTTGGAACAGAAAGTGTTCTTAAACAAGATGATAAAAGCAATAACTATAAGGAAAAGATAAATAAATTTGATCATATTAAAATTAAGATGTTATGTTCATCAACATTTATTATTAATATTATGAAAGTGAAAGACAAATCAGAGAAGATAATATTAATAATATGTATAACTGTCAGATATAACAATAATATATAAAAATAATTACAAATCAATAACAAAAATAATATAAATAGGCAAGAGATTTGAAGAGGCACTTTACAAGAAGATATCTAAAAAATTTAATTTTATTAGTCATCAGGAAAATGCATATTAAAGCATCAATGAAATACTACTAAACCAGAAGGACCAAAATAAAAGACACTAACAACACTGCATATTGGTGAGATTATGGAGCAACTGGAAGTTTCATAGACTACTGGTAGAAACATAAATCACTACATTTACTGGAAAAACTATTAAGCAAGATCTGTTAAAATGGAACATCTACAAACCCTATGACTCAGAAATTCCATTCCAAAGTATATAATCAAAAGAAATGTATATTCATGTGTACCAAGAAATATATACAAGAATGTTCATTATTATGATATTCATAAAAGCATCAAACTGGAAATAATACAAATTTCCGTCAGTAGTAAAATGGACAAAGAAATTGTGATACATTACTATACTGAGAATCAACTAATCATCGCTACAGTGTGGATTATAGCCCACAGATTGTAAGGTTGGGTTAAAGCCAGACAGAAAACAGTATATACCATTCAATTTATATATAAATTGACAAACAGCCAAAATAAACCAATGGTGACAGACCAGAATAGTAGTTACTTTGGGGCAGTGGTAGTGACTGGAGGGTAAGGGGAGGGGCTGGGCCAGGAATCCTTATAACATTCTATTTCATCTCGATAATGGCTACCTCGGTGATTCACTTTAGAAATGCATTAAGATGTATGCTAATAATTCATGTGTTTTTCTATATATATTTTAACGTAATAAATTTTTTATTTTAAAAAATGTATGATTTGGAGGTTGTTGACTATAATTAGTAAAATCACAAAGCTTTATAGTAATATAAAATTTGATCTTTTCTGTTACTGCTTTATAATATTTTTATAATAAAATTACATGTAAGACATGATTCCTAAAATGCTAGTTTTTTTAAGAAATGGACACATTGACTCAGTATAATTTAGCTTTATATATAAAAAGAAAGTTTTTAAAATATGTTTTAAATATCTTAACATTTCTTAGAATTCCACATTTCATTACATTTCCTCTAAATGCAAATCCCTCTCTTCGTGAAGCATAAACTGCCCACTTAATCTCAAGTTCGGACAATGAAACCTATTAATAACAACACAGAGTGATGTTTTAAGTTATAGAGAACTATAATGTATTCAGATAACCGATGCTGACTCTACAAAGTATGCTAGTAAAATCAATTTTTATCTCTTGAAATATATTGCAATTAGAGAGCAATGCCAAGTCACTGACACACTAATGGGTTTTAAAATATTTCAAAAAGAATAAGGATATTGTGCAGTGTTTTAATTGAAATGCAGTTTCGCTAAGTATAACAAATTGGATGATATCAGCCTTCTGTAAAGCTATCATATAAAACTACCATACCATATAATGTTGAGTTTTAATAAATGTACAGCATTGTCTAACTACATTTTATATAATAATTATCCTACACTGAACTATTTAAAAATCTTTATTATATCTTCCAATATAAAAGGAGTTGTCTTCTGTGTTCCCAGTGTTTGATTTTGAATTTTACTTTAGAACACTAGTACAACATTTCCAAAGAGGATCTGCTCTACCAAATTAGACGTGGTTGCCTGAAAAAAAAAATCTCTTACTGAAACATATTTTTCATGTATTCATCTACAACAGTACACTACATGGAAATCATGGAAATGATAACACTTTAAATAAGAAACCAGGTTTTCTAATTCCTCAGGTGTTAAATTAACAGTTGCAGAAATGAAAATTTCTGACACGAAAGTTGTAATAATTACACATAAAAAATAGAATCACTTCAAGAATATCACAATCTTGTTTTCATATCTCGCCTTATTTCCTTAACCATGCCTTCTTGTCATTTAATTAATGACATTTCATCTTTTGATTCTCCTAATTTCTATGATTATATTTCCTGGGCTTACAAGGAACACTCCTCTCTCCCTCAAAAACACATTTCTACACTTTTTAATCATTCAACCAGCTCAAGAAAATCTGTCATCCTCCTTCCCTTCCCATTTTCCTTCCTTCCTTCCTTCCTTTCCCTCTTCTCCAACCCTAATAAAAATATCACATTATTCTCAACAAAACCCCTTTTATTTTGAAGTGGTATTTCAAGGACTAACACAGCTTGATTCTTTTGCCCAACAATATAGAAGCTATGATGAATATGCAAACCAGACACAAATCTGGGATAGTATTTTGGCCAGTAATATGGCTGGGTGCTGTTCAGAATTAAAACTAAACCAGAATGGAGCTCATATAAAAATCTCAAAAAAGTATACTTCTTTTTTCTTTCCTCTTCCCCATAGTACATACCCGGGAAGGGAGAGTGACGGTTGTCTCACATTCTTTTTCACTTTCTCTGCAGTTTGGCGGCCCTTCATCCACTCAGTTTTGCAACAGTCCCTGATCACTTGCTTAACCTTTCTATCCTACCCCTTCACTCTCTGCAATGCCATCAATTAGGACAGAAGAGACATTTCACACTTTAATAAAGGACTGACATAACTAACAGGAATTACAACGGGAAAAAAAGAGACATTTTAACTTTATAGCAAATGAAACTAAGCCTTAGTTCAGTGGCCCTCAAACTTCAGCATGTCGGAATCACCCGGAGTGCATGTTAAAACACAAGTTGCTGGACCCCATCTCCAGAGTGTCCGAATCCTCCAGGTCTAAGAGTTTGCATTTCTATTAATTTCCAGGTGATGCTGGTGCTGTTGATCCAGGAACCACACTTTGAGAAACACTGTGTTAGTCTACTTTTGTGCTCTGTCCTCAGGCCCACATCTCTGTGAGAGCACATTCTTCAAATCTTTGCTAGACAAACCACTGTCATTTTGGAAAGGCTTTGAATGGTGTGGTTTTGCTTCAGGTTCATTTCCCCATATCTAAATTACTCAGTGCAAAATAATATCTTTAGCTTTCAATACATATTCTAGAGACCATCTGACAACTGTGTATGGCGTCCTCCCTCGAGTGTCACAGCACACCCACAGCCATCAACATCAAGGCAAGACCTTCCTCCAGCAAAAAAGATTAAGACTTGCTGAAGGCTCAGATGATTGTTAGCATTTTTTAGTATCATAGAAAGTATGTACTTTTGTAAGACATAATGCTATTTCACATTTAATAAACTACAATATAGTCAGTGTAAACATAACTATTATATGCATTGGGAAACCAAAACACTCATGTCACTCCCTTTATTGCTTTATTAGTTTTATTTTGATGGTCTGGAAACAAACCTAGCAATATTTCCAAGGTATGCCTATATGATTTTCTCAATGAGGCCTTCCTTGATAACATTATTTGAAACGGATGCTCCTTCTCCATCTGATTTCTCCCCATGACATGTATAAACACCTGGTTTCCTTTATTCTTTTATTTTTCTTTCCTTTTATTTTTTATTTCTTTCTATTAATCTATCAATCTCTTTATTCATTTATTAAATGTCCCTTATACCTGAAATTAAGCTCTGTGAAACAAGAATGTTTATATTTTATTCACCACTGCATCACAAGTTCCTGGAACAGTGCTTAATGCATAAGGGACTTTCAATACATATTTGTTAAGTGATTGAATGATGAATCTTATCTTGTTAACAAGATCTTCCCAAGTTTAAAAATATATATACCATTTCTAAAATTATCATAGGATTCTGCTCCGTTGATGTATCAAAATGAACTAAACCCCATTTTCCTTTCCATTTAGGACATTTTAAACTTTTCATTATTGCTGTTCTTTATTGAACATCCTTGATATTTAAATTTTGGTCATATCATTAATTATTTTCTTAAGTTAATTTCAGAAGTAGAATTTTGGGTTCAAATGGCATGCATATTTGAAACATTTTGCCACTGATATTAATTTACATTTGATACACTGATATCAATTTACATTTCCTTGAGAAACACTGATATCAATTTACATTTCCACCGCAATATATGAGAGCTCTCAATTTTCCACATTCTCAACAATGTTTTTACCCATTTTCTTTTTGAATTTGCTGAGCATTCCCCGCCCCACCACCCAACACAGGCCAATATGAGAGAGAAAGTAATGTAAGTATTATACTTTTCCACTTATCATTTTCACCTTACCTGAGTTGGATCAATCACAAAATCATTCACATATCCATGAATTAAAGCTTGGTGTAATAAGAGAAGATTGCTTTATAATGTGATACACCTCATTTAATAATTTCTTCATTAAATGATTTTAATGTGTTTTTATTGGTCACACAACATTTAATATTATACAGTATACTGATTGCAAATATACTATTTCCCTCTTCACTTTAGACTAATGAAAATGAGCTTTATCCTCCTTAAATATATGAAAAGACTTCATTTATAAATAAAACAAAACCACTTCATATTTTTTAATAGAATTTCTAAAATAATTTGAAATAAATACATGGCAATAAAATGTTGAGCGATTGAATGCATGTCCTATCATGAGAAGAAAATTATTCATACATTTATTAACCTCACTTATTAATACTTTTACCTACAAATGTAAGATATTCAGTAATCAACTTTAATTTTCCAATTATTCTATATATATAACTATAACATAAATTTTCTTTAAGTTCTATAGAGTACTCAGTTCTTCTTAGTAATGTCATGACCTAAATAACAAATACGCATATCATGCTTTATAAATTAAGTCAAACACTCTTACAGTTTCATTTATGTGTATATATACACATAATACTAAAAAATAATTTTATGTGATGTAGAAGAAATTTTACATTCAACCAACAAAAGTCTTTTCCATTGGTATTAAAGTAAAGCAAAATTACCAATGTTTAAATGAGAAATAAGAGGATAAAGAAATATTTTTTCTTATTTTATTTCTAAGAATATATGATATGAAAGGATATCATTCATAAGATAAACACTGATACAAAGTATATAACAAATATAACCACTATCACTATCTTTTGATTATATAATGATTATTTTTTTAAGAAAAAGATTTTAAGATATTAGTTATCCCAAGCAAAAGTTAGATGCTGTTAAGAATTGAAAACAGAAATAGGCTATTTTCATTTTAGAGCAGAAAACCACATTAGTGTATATATATTAAAAAGAATCCAGAATTTCTGGTCCTATTAATCAATAAAAAACTGACCTAAGTAAAAAATCAATTAAAAATTAGAAATCTATTTAGAGAGTTGATAATATCACACTTGAATATCTTTTCCTTGATTGGATCAATGTAACAGAATTAAGACAAAGGGAAGTTAATCTTCAATTACCAAAATGAGCATGATAGCAATTGAATTGGCCCTGGGCACTGTTAAATCTATGTTAAACCCATATTTTGGACTATATACCTTAAGATAGCAGATTAAATTTAAAAGAATGAACAATTCTGTAATTGCCACAATATCTGTACTTCAGAGGAAATCAAATTTCATAATGGTATTAGATAATAGCTTCAGAAATCCATATGGCTTCTTCTAATGTGTTCGTTATAGAGGCATGTGGGATTTTGTTATCTTTCCTTTGAAGTATGGGCCACTTTAAGATGCACAATGGCAAACTTGATGAATTGCTGGTATTAATCAATGTGATAAACTCTTTTCATTCAGCAAGCTGTCTACTCTGTAGTTATACACTGATTTTGATAGTTACTATGGCTTTGACTTCCAAATAATAACTGTCTTCATAATGAAGACATTCCCCTTGCCTCTCGAATTCTTTTAGAAGCTAGTGTTGGCTTAACATTAAGAAGAAACATGTTTCATATTACGATAAGATTTTATACTTCAAAGGCGCTTCAGAGGTTCTGAAAATTACTTTGAAATATAGTCTTATTAATCTTTTGTACTCTCATGAGAGACAAGTAGGTGACAAATATTATTTCAATCTTGGAAAATAGAAACTAATGAAACAATTAGCGAATTTACTTGCCCTAGGCTAAATACTGAAGCAATGGAAAGTCACAGTGTCAATCCTGGCACTTGACTGAAACTCTTATTTTTCATTCCATTTATAAGAATTTTTATGCAGAGGACAGGAAAGGTAGAGAGATAAAAAAAAATCAGGAAATATAAAGGTCAATATTATCTACTTCAAGAGACCCTGAAATGAATATTTATTTGTTATTTGCTTGATTATGCTTGATGATGGTTATAGTACTAGAACTTCAGAGAACTAATTTCCCTAAGTGACCACATACAGATTGTAGCCAGGGATACACCAAAGCAATCTGAACAACAACAAAGCTAAAACCTGAAAAAATTAACAATAGTGAAATAACTCAAGAGAAGAAAAAGAAAATAAGAAAAGTCAAATTCAACTTAAAAGGGATCTTTAAGCTGGCAGTATGTCTGACTCTTATGAGACGACGAAAACCAAAGCAAGCCTCTATGGATCTCAAGCTCTCCAAGTATTCTCATTTGCTAGACAGGTTACATTCTCCTGCTTTGGTGTTTTATTAAAAACTCTGGGAAAAAAAGAGTTTCTTCATTCTGTTTCATGTTTCTCTTCATATTCTCACACAGATTCAATACAACAGTTTGGTTTTTTAGTGGTCATACATTTATAAATTACTGCTAAAAACTATTGTTCCTCTCCTCTATCTAGCTTCCCTATATAAAATAGCATACTAACCGATTTCTGATTTATCTTCATTATGAGGGAAAGTTAGTTATTACATTTATTTTTAGACCAAGAATGCCATTTCTAAAAGCTGAACCAATCCAAATTTTAAAAATCAAAATGATTTTTGGAATTTTAAATACTCAAATAAATGTTTATCTTTCCATATAGCTGCTTACTTGATACTTGAGAAAAATAAAAATAATTCCATGCAACCGACATGATGTGTATCTTCTACATGACTGTTTGTCCAAATCAAGGTAAAGTGCCCTTCTCCTTTAACAACTTCAGCGCATTATGAGTTTTGGTTTCTTCCCTGATAAAATGTTACATGGCTTTATTAGCTTTAGTAAAATTGGTAAAATTGTCTTTGATAAAATTAAGAAACATAACACCCCAACAAATCTTACATTTGGAAAAAAAACATCTCAAATCTTTCACTCAGTATTTTGCTTTTTGTTTCTTGACCTATACCACTTAAAAGAAGCATAGTAAATGTAAATGTGTGTTTAAAATTATGGTAAGTCCTCAATGTCACAGATAGGCTCTTAGAAACTTCTAGTGTAAACAAACCAATTTACAGCAGGTCCTCAAATAACATTGTTTAGTTCAACATCGTTTTGTTATAACATTGATGAGAAAAAAAAGTGATTTCATTATATGTTGTATTGCTTAAAGTCACAGTTTCCAGGAAGCTGTCAATGACTATAACTATCTTAATATGGAAACCTTAGATCTTTTTTCCCCATAGTTTTAAAAAGACAATCTAGACTTACCTGGACAATCAGGCATTTTTCCCACGTATCGAGGAGCTGCACTAAGAAAGGAGAAATGTTTTCTTTTGGCCACTAAACTACGAGGTGGCATGTATTTATGTTTAACTTGGGACATGTCGTATGACTTTTGAATATCATAGCTGCCTGGTGCTGGAATAACCTAGAAAAAATTTTAATGGATAAGCATAAACACATCTTATATAGAAAATATCCAAGAAAATAGATTTTTACATTAAGCAATGTTATAAACAGAAAAATATCAAAACTTTCACTAATTATTCATTAAAATAGAAATTTTAAAGAGGATTTCTAAATCTATGTCCTCCTAATAAAAGCATAAATTCACTCAACAAAATTAAAGTAAAATAAACAGAATTAGGAAATTTTGGACCACATTCCTTAAAAAAACAGCCATCATGATATAGATCAAACCCTCATATTCAAATTTAATAAAAATCTTATTTCATACAGGAATGACAACAATGATTACCTGTTTTCATAACCAACAAACTACTCTTACTCTACTGTTCTATGTAAGTATACTTTACTTATCCTACAAAATGAGATTGCGTATTTCATTTTTAATAGATTCCAATTAAGTTAAAAGGCTTCCCCTTCCATTATTTATCATTCTTTATATGATCTGCAGTTATAGTAACATTTTTAATCAATATGAACCAACATGGATATTAATAACTATAAAAATAATTTTAAATTGTATTTCACTTATTAAATATAAATGTCATATATTTGTTGGACAATTAATGCCTTAAACAATTACCTAATTATCTCAATGAAAAGTTTTTAAAACTCATTATCCTCAAATTATTTTAAAATAATGTATTCTTTCAAAATTGGTTCATCTATATTATGTTTAAAGACCAAAACTTTTTAAGTTTTAATGATTTCCTGATAGTTAGGAGAACTGTTATAACTAAAGGTATAGACTCTTGCACTAGATTTCCTGGTTTCCAAATATCTGCTGCTTACTTGATATGTGACCTTAGGAAAACCACTTAACCTCTCTGATTCTCAGTTTCATCATATGTAAAATGAGAAAATGATAGTATTTATGTTATAAGGTTATCGTAAGGATTAAATTAGTTAAAACAAGAACTTACATTGGTACCTTTTATGATAAAAACCATTGGCAAAGTAGGAATGGAAGGAACATATCTTAAGATTATAAAAGCCATATATGACAAACTCACAGCCATCACTATACTGAATAAGAAAAAGTTGAAAGCATTCCCCCCCAAAACTGGAAAAAGACAAGGGTGCCCACTGTCATCACTTCTATTCAACAAAGTTGTTGTGAGGCCTAGCCAGAACTATCAGGCAACAGAAAGAAATAAAGAATATCTAAATTGGGAAAGAGGTGGTCAAACTATTGCTTTACAGTAACAACATGATCTTACATCTAGAAAACCCCGAAGATCCCACCAAGAGACTCCTTGAATTGATGAATAAATTTAGCAAAGTCTCAGGTTACAAACTCAATGTACACACATCAGTAGCATTTCTATACACCAATAACAGTCAAACAGAGACTCAAATCAAAGATTCAATACCATTCACAGTAACTACAAAGAAAATAAAATACTTAGGAATATACTTAAACAAGGAGATGAAAGATCTCTACAAGGAGAACTACGAAACACTGAAGAAAGAAATCACAGAGGACACAAACAAATGGAAAAACATGTCATGCTCATGGATTGGTAGAATCAATGTTATTAAAATGTCCATACCACCAAAAGTGATTCATAGATTCAACACAATCTCCATCAAAATACCAACATCATATTTAACACAAATAGAAAAAATAATCCTATACTTCATTTGGAACCCAAAAAGGGCCCGAATATCCAAAGCAATCTTAAGCAAAAGGAACAATCAGGAGGCATCACATTACAAGACTTCAAACTATACTACAAGGCTATAGTAACCAAAATAGCATGGTATTGACACAAAATCGAGACATAGACCAATGCTACAGAACAGAGAACCCAGATATAAAACCATCCTCCTATAGCCACCTATTCTTTGACAAAGCAGACAAAAACATACACTGGAGAAAAGAATCCTTATTCAATAAATATTTTAATCGAGATATGAAATTATGATAATTGTAAGTGATAGACAAAAATAGAAAATATTGATTTTATTTTCTACCCTCTCCTGGCATATTGGAAAATATCCTTTAGCCTAATGCTGTTTTATAAAAGAAACTAGAACTGTTAGCTATACCACAATACTTCGAGGCTCAGAATGACAAAAAGTGACGACAGATGAAATCGTGTAAGCAATAAAACCATTGATTTCACCTAATTTCTCAACATAACATTACAGGAGTCATATTTGAATCACAAATTTCCAGTTGTTTGCTAGACATTTATACTTCATTATCCTCAGCCTTAAAATAAAACTTGTTATCTTCCCTTATCCCCAACTACCAAACCATCTATTCTTTCTCACCTACTTACAGTAATTTCTTATTTAGCAAGGCTTGAAAATACAAAACTGGGTTTTACTTTTCTTCACCTTGCTCTCCTGTATCTAAAAATCACCAAGGTTACATGTATTGAACATTTCTTTTTCTCACCTTGTATCTTTCTTTTCTTTACTACCAAAAACTTCCTTGCATGAGCTCTAAAATACTTACTACTTGACAACTGTACTCGAGTATTTTCTATTTTGCCCTTAGGTCTTCTAGTCCCAAATCATTTGCATGCTAGCAGCCAATAAGTTATTGCACTAAAACATGACTGCTGGAAACGCTCATCAGCTCCCCAGTGCCTATGGAAAAAAATTTCAAAAAACTCTCCTTGGCTTTCAAAATCTTTTTCAATTTTACACAAATTTACAATTGTGAAACCCAGTTCAATTGGAACCTCTTTCATAAAGCATTCTTGACCACCAAAGCTAGACATAACATTCCTCACTTCTTTTTTTTTTTTTTTTTTTTTTTTTTGAGACAGTCTCACTCTGTTGCCCAGGCTAGAGTGAGTGCCGTGGCGTCAGCCTAGCTCACAGCAACCTCAAACTCCTGAGCTCAAGGGATCCTCCTGTCAGCCTCCCAAGTAGCTGGGACTACAGGCATGCACCACCATGCCCGGCTAATTTTTTCTATATATATTTTTAGCTGTCCATATAATTTCTTTCTATTTTTAGTAGAGATGGGGTCTCGCTCTTGCTCAGAGCTGGTCTCGAACTCCTGAGCTCATACAATCCGCCCACCTCGGCCTCCCAGAGTGCTAGGATTACAGGCGTGAGCCACCGCGCCCGGCCCATTCCTCACTTCTGAATTAGTTTATTACTTGTGGTTTGCATAAACACATAAGTAGCACATTAAACAAATATACCACATATATTTGAACATTTATTACTTTCTTTGTCAATATAAGGGCACGAATAGAATGAAGCTGTCTGATGAGAAGGAAGACAGGTTTCCTCAGATAAGAGTCTACTTATCCCACAAATTTTCAGATTAATTTTTCTATTATTCTCCTAAATTAATGAAAACTAGCCATAGGAATCCAGGGGATTCGGGGCTCCATAATATTACCAGGCCCTGTCATGCTTTCTGAGACACCACATTTAGATTTTGATCCTCATTCCTTATATTCTTAAGATATTAACCATAGTTACTGTCATAAGATTTTCATATCAAAATTGAAGAAAGGAAAGAGTAAAAGGCAAAAAATGTTTAACAGATAAAAATCCTTCTCTGAGGGACTTTTCTGGAAGCTTAATCTAGTAACTTCTGCTTTCTTTGCATTGGTTAAAACTGTGTCAAATAGCTACCCTATAGCTACAAGAGAACCTGAAAAAAAGTAGTTGCTTTACCTGGGTACATCATTCTCTTAAATAAAATTGGGTTCTGTTAGGGAAGAATAAAAAAAGAATGCAAATTGGGTAGGAAATTATTAATAATAATCTCAGTCTTAATTGCTCTCTACCTTTGAGGGCATCAGGACTGTAAAAAGTTAACCCACTCTGAGATACTATCCAGGATATTGGCTTCTTGACTTTATTCTCTATTCTTGCTCATCTTTTGGATTTCAAATATTTCCTGAATCCATTAGCTCTTTCAGTTCTGATATGCTCTCAGAATATACAGCTCTTAACTTTGTAGCAGTTATTACACTTGCATTTAAACAAGTCTTTATTTGTTTGATATCATCCATCCCCACAGAAAAGGTAAGCTCCTTGAACATTCAGAAAGCCTCTGTTTTGCACATCATTGTATCTCCAGTGATGGAAAGTGCCTCTGCACACAATATGTAATCGATGAGTATTTTTAAATCAATGAGTGAATGCTCTTTCAGTATCTGTCTAGCTCAAAGCCTTCTCTCCGAGGTTTAGCTTTATCGCTGAGTTTCCCCATAACAGTAGGGCTGAAACTATGCCTTGAAAGTATTTTCAACCCACACAATGCTTAAATTTGCCTCATATACAAGCAGTTCTATATTAAATGTGTGCTGTCTAAACATTTTCAAATATTGTCTTCCCTAAAGATGTTATTATTTCTAATAAAGGTAGATATAATTTATAATCTAAGCAATGATATCGAAGTATAAATATGTCCATGCAAACTTTGATCAAAGATTAACTTTCACAAAATTATTATAGTGTGTCTGCAGGGAGTTAAATTTGATTAATATCTTTTGTGAGATGCATTTTCTTCTCTTTACTATCAAAAAAGTAGACTTTTACGGTTAATGCTTGAGTTTTCATAATCACCTTTGACATGGGTTTTACAGAAAAAGAACTGTATCTCAGCAAATTAAAGTAAAACACGTGAACAAAAATGGCCTGTATAACCTTTCTCTTCCTGCAAATGCTAATGATACTGAGGTGGAAAAAAAGTAGAGATTATTGCCAATTATCATAGCTCTAATTGACATGATATCATTTTTTTCAGAGCTTTACTTTTAATCTATAAGTCAATTCTTTTGTAATGTTGAATGCAAAAGGAATAAAGTGATTCTTTAAAAAGGAAGTAATTGCTCCCAGTACCAGTTGGACAGATTTGGATAAAGTACTGTAATAAAAATCATCTTGATATACTTAGAAGTAAATTTTGAATGTGAGTTGTGAGGGATGTGTGAATTTCAATAGCAGACTTGGGAAAATTGTTCATTAATCCTAAAGAAATTAGTATAAGATTCCAAATAATTTGGTATGCTCATACTTTTTAAAACAAATGGATCCCATTGTTATCTACTTATGTTCAGTATGGAAAGAACTAATCCTTGTATAAAAATAGGGATCATTGCAAGGTAGTGCTACTGGAGCACCACGGAACCTGAAGTGAGAATTGCTGGGTTATATTCACAGCCTTATTGTTAACCTTAAGAAGGTCCTTAAGAACCTCACCCCCTCTCCCACCAGGATTTATGTTGAAGGTCATTGTGCAGAAGGCATTGCTCTATATTCTTCTTCCTATGAGATTGCCAGTGAGATGAGCTGTAGATCTATTCATATTTGGAAGCTGTCTCCACCATACTAAGGCTAAGAATGATCCAGCCTTGCTTTTTGTAAGCTATAAATATTTTGGCATCCCAGTATCTACTTCAAAAATAATTATGGTCATACCTGGACAGATAATAGTAGAGGTGATAACAGGGAGGAATATACTATGAAAAAGATACAGAGAAAGGAAAAAAAGCAAGGTAATTAAGACAAAGGAGCTATGAACAGGAAAAGAACATTGTCTAGACAGAGAAAGAGGTAGGAAGTTCCAATAATGTTAACCATACCTCCAGAGTAACTATGTTTTCCATTTTATGACACATAGACTGCAAATCTCAATAGCAAAGGACAAATTGTACATTTGAAATATAAGAAACCTAATTATTCTCCCCTAATGTTCCTATAAATATCTTTTCTAATGAATGAAATATATTTTAAGTACCCCATCTTCTTCCAGACTTATAGTGCTTATATAACACTAAAGAATTGTGCAAGTTAGCTTATATTCAGTGTCAAAATTAATAGCACATTTCTCAGTGACACTAAATGTTTGTTGGTTGAATGAAGAAACAAAACGAGCAGAATAAAACATTAGATGAAAGGGCTCTAAGGGTGCTATTACCTTTAGGTACTATTTTCCATTATCACATATTTAAAGACTATAGCCATGTAAAAACATCTAAAATATTTGTTACCTTTGTAATGGTAAAGAAAATAATCATCTAAAATAAAAAGGTGAACATCTTTACTTCTCTTAAAAATTTTGGTATACGGTTTCCCTTACAGTATAAACAAAATGCCACATAAGTGATACTGTTTTTAAATGCTACACTATATTAGTATTAGTTTAGCAGTATAACAACAAAAATTTTCAGTCTTTCTTAAGCACTGGAGTTAGTATCTACCAGTAGTAAAGATTATGGGCTCTGAAACTGTGCTGCTGGGGTCCAAGCCCTGACTCATCTTATTTGCTGGGCAAATTAAATCTCTCAATTTTCTCATCTGTAAAATGAGTATAATAATAATAATTATGTTCTTCCCTCCTTGGGTTGTTAAGAAAGATTGAATCAGTTAACATATGTATAACACAAGAGTGTCAGACACACCGTGACAATACTTAAATTTCAGTTATTATTATACCTCATTATAAATATTAAGTTCCTAATAGCTCAGATATTTGAGTAGTATTTGAAAAAAAATATTTTTAATTTTAGAACATGCAGTTTAACACATTAACTGTCATGTGAGTTGTATTTAACTCATGCTAGTTTTGAGCCTAGGGCCTCGTAAAACATATGTAACTCACCTCTCTTCACCTTAGCTGCAAGAACTATTTTTCAAGTTGCATATAACTCACACACAGAAAACAATAAAAAAATAAGAAATTTTTCATTAAATTAGAAAGGATCATTTTGTTTTCTAAGTTCTCTTTTTCCTTCCCATCACTATAGTCCTGAATATAAATAATATTCTCATTCTAAGAGTTTGAAACATAAAGTAAAAAAAAAGGATGTCCTCCCCATACGAACCTTCACAGTCCTACTCACCAAATTATTCTTTTTTTCTCCAGCATTATTTAGGTATGATTGAAAGATAAAAATTATATATATTTAAGGTGTACAACTTAATGTTTTGATATTCATTGTGAAATGATTACTATAATCAAGCTAATTAACATATCCATCACTTCACATAGTTCCAATATTGTATATGTGGTGAGAACATTTAAGATCTATCTCTTGGCAAATTTCAAAAATATATTATTAGCTATAATCACCATGACAGAGAAAAAGAAACAAAGAAATTAGAAAACAATTAACAATATAACAGGAACAAAACCTCAAATGTCAGTTAATTAACCTTGAACATAAATAGATTAAAAGCTCCACTTAAAAGATATAGATTGGCAGAATGAATTAAAAAAAAAAACATGATCCAACTATATGCTACTTACAAGAAATTCACCTGACCAATAATGTAGTCTGAACATGAAGGGGTGGAAAAAGATAATCCATGTAAACAGAAATCAAAAGCAAGTAGGACTCGCTATGATTAGATTAGTTAAAACAGACTTTAAATCAAAAACAAAAAAAGGTGATTATATAATGAAAATGATCAATTCTTCAAGGAGATATAACTATCTTAAATATATGCACCCAACATTAGAGCACCCATATTCACAAAAAAATATTACTAGACCTAAAGAAAGAAACGGACAACAGTGCAATAGTAGTGGGACACTTAACAGCCCACTCATAGCACTAGAAAAATCATTGAGACAGAAAATCAACAAAGAAATATTGGATTTAAATTCAACTTTAGAACAAATGGACCTAACAAACATTTACAGAACATTCTACTCAAGAACTACATAATATAAATTCTTTTCATCAGCAAATGGAACATTTTCCAAGATAGACCACATGTCAGGCCACAAAACAAGCCTTAACAAGTCTTAACCTTCTATCAGAAGCAGGTGGAAGACAAAGTAAAACAGAATTCCAATATATCAGTCTAGTTAATCTAAAAAGGATTTGGCAGGAGAAAGAAAATAACATATTAAAAATTAAAGATTTGGTTGACTTTCACTCCTTCATTATTCTCTCATTCCCTTGTTATTGGGTCAATTAAGTTCTGATTTATCAAGAATATGAAAAGTTATGGATCTTCCCTTTCCTTTGGCTCTCATTTTTTGCTACCAAAACCTCTTTCCATAGCCATTTTTCTAAACTATTTGTCCTAGTTTCTTCCTTTTCTTTGTAATTTGTCCTGGAATTTGAGAGGTTTTTTAATACCCTCAAAACTTTGTACCACAAAAATAGGATAAGATTACTGAAGAAAATTAGGAAACTATACTACTATAAAAGCAGAAGCTTTGTACTGGCTGGATGAGCTCTCTTTTCCAAATAATTAACAAAACTAAAGTAAACAAAAATCAGAGATTCTAAGTAGATTCCTAGAATAAAAATGTGAGGAGGTACATAGATAAGAAAGATAGAGAAGCTTCATAAATTGTGTGGTAGGAATAGTTTGAGAGGCTAGAAGATGAGTGATATACAGAGTTTATGGAATCAGCCCACATCTAGTTGGAAACTACCATATATCATCAGAGTTGTGATAACACATACTCTTGGCACCCTATACCAAGAGTATATATGCATCATATTTTGAGTTTGTAATTTCCAAGGAAGCAGTTCAATATATACACCAACATTTTCTTTTCCTTTACTTCCTTTAAATTCTTTAAATTCCTCTAATGTTTTCCTTAATTAAAAATTCATTTTAGAGGTTTGGTAGATAAAAAGATCATCAGAATAATGTGCACTTGAAATGTTCTATTTGCTAAATATAAATTTTAAAAGCAAAATATTCTAAATGAAAATATAATCCCATGGATGAGAGGGAACAAAGCATTATTTCCCATTCCTTATTTCCCTTACATTAACACTAAAAATTGAGATGTATTTTTTAAATTATTAATATCATGTAAAAACATAAGTCATATATTCTGAAATTCTTGGTCATTCTATTAACATGTTTTATTATTAAAAATGAAATATAAATTTTAAAAATCATTGAATATAAGTATGATTCCAATCACTGTTTGATTGAAACTAATATATTTACAGACTGTACACTACATTTGGAGAATAAGTTTTCAAAACATTTCCAATGATTTTTTTCCAAAATGAAAATACTCAATTTTCAATACTTAGTATCCCCATTACGCCTTCATTCCTCCCTGCCTTCTTTCCAAAAGTGAATAAAAATAACTGCCTTTGCTCTTTCCTTTTTCCAAGCAAAAAAATTTAATCAAATATTACAAAACATATTATACCCTGAAAGGCTTTTAGGCCAGATAATTTAATATTATCTACAATCTCCGAAAATTTGAAAGGAAAATTAAATAATGTTTTCATAGTAATCATTTTTAATGTATGCCATTAAAACTTAAACAATAAAAATTAACATTGATGTACAGTGCCACTTGAAAATTCGGAAAAGCTATAATCAAATAATAGTACAATGCAACATTCTTAAATATTACTTTCCATGTTGCTGAAAAAAACTAATAATTAATGCATCATATTTCCTACTCTTGATTTTATGAATATTCTTTATTCTCTATAAGTATGAAAAATTATTCCTACTTTGATTTTTTCAAATCAATAAAATTAATAAAGACATTTACTTCTCAGTATCTACATTTCATTATAATTTCTGCATTTTCAGCACACATCTAGTTCAAAAGGTGGTATCACATTAATCAGTGATTACATCATCATTTAATGATATTCCTAAGCATCAAACAAATTCATGACATAATTATGCACTGTTTTTTAATATATGAAATACAGGAGAAAATAGAATTATACTTTTGATGAGGAGGGAAGTGTAAATGTGGACTGAAATCAAAATACATGTTCCTTATTCTGTCAGTTATATTTAAAACATATTCATTAATTTGAACAGATTAAGTCATTTCTTAAGAATATTAAACAAACAGTTTAAAAAGATAAGGATCATACATCCCAATTTGTGGACTAATATATTAGTTTTCTGATGCTATGTAATAAATTACCACAAACTTGGTGGCTTCAAACAATGCCCATTTATTATTGGCTCACAGTTTAGTAGGTTAGAGGTCCAAGTAGACATGGCCATGTTCTATTCTCAGGGTATTAAAGTGTCAGCTAGGCTGGGCTCCTAACCTGGAAACTCTGGGGAAGAATATGCTACCCAGCTAATTTAAGGTGTTGGGGAAAATCCAATTGCTTACAGCTGTAGGTCTGAAGTCCCTATTTCCATACTGGCTATTAGCTGGGAGCTGCTTTATGCTCCCAGAGGATGTCCGTATTCCTTTTCACATGGCTGTCTCGTCTTCAAAGCAGCAATAAGCTGTTGATTCATTTTCATACTTTTAATTTCTCTGATTTCTCCTCCTGCCCCCAAAAGCTTTCTGCTCTGAATGATTTATATGATTACATTGGTGCCATCCAGATAATCCAGAATAATCTCTCTATTTTAAGATTGACTGTCCCATATATCATAATTATAGGAATGATGGCTCATAATATTCACAAAGTCCAGGACTTAGGATTCAAGGTCTTTGGGAAACAGTTGAGAAATTCTTCCTACTACAACTAAATTAATTTCATTATGCCATAAATAGAAGATTGTTTACAAAATGAGAACAATCACTATTAATAGTTAATAAATTTTGAGCCCTAGAGCTAGAGGGATTAATATTGAATAACTTAGTGAAAACCATTTTTAAAGCTGCCCCTCAATAATAGGTTTATTAACACTGATAGTATTGCATTTTATATTTCAAGTATCTCAGTATTCACTGAAAATCTGTTATATAAAGTTAAATCATTGCCATTCTAACAATTATAGAAATGAAGAGATTTGAAAGTAAAACAAGACTGTTGTCCAACAGTGGTTGAGGAAAACTGTAGAGTACCTAGAATCCTGCTTTCCATTTTTTCCTAAGTACAGATGCAGTGATGGTAGATCTAGGTGTCCCAGGCCTCTGGGGGAATCTGATTATAAAATCCACAAAATCACATGATATTAAAATAAGAAGGCCACATGTATGATCTTCTTTGATTCTCTCATTATTTCTTTCAAGTAATAAATAGGTATCTTCTATTTCTTTGATAAGAGTTTTCGTTACTTTTGAAGTTAATATTTTCTTATAATAATGGTAATATGTACTTATTACAGAAAATCATTTATCCTTGCATATTACTCCTTCTCTCTAGGTTTAATGTCCTTCTTAATGAAGTGTATGGTTTAGTCGTTCTTTCAGAAAGTGTCTGTTAGGATAAATTCTTTATTTTTCAAAAATCTACTTGTGTTCTGAGCACCATGAGGGCATTATCTCGTCTTCTGGCTTGTTTTTGGTACTGAAAATTATGCTGTTCAGCTAATTATCCTTCTTTGGTATGTATGACATAGACTATAGATTGGCTCATTAACATTTTTTTCAATTTCCTTCTGCTCTGCCTTGCTGTATTTTAAAGACTATAAAGCTGAAAACTGTATTTTCCAAACACTTGCACAGCTAGTGATCCAAATAGGATTTTGCTTTTGCTATTCAAATGCATTTGTGTAAGACTGAATTTGGAACTGAGTTATGTGAAAGGGGAGACAGAGCATGAGGAATTCTTTGCTGGGGAGAATACACTAAAGGCAGTGTGACTCAAACTGACAGTTGCAGCAAGGTAAAATTACTTAAGCATTTGGCTTCCTAATCAAGCAGTAGCTAGGTTCTGGGGCCAGCACCAATGGTAGCAACCTTCCATTTAAATAGGTAAATTCCTAATTATGCAGGAACAGCAACCAGCTCCCATATTAGCCCAGTTCTGAGGTGTAGCTTTGGATGCATTCCTGAAAGTGCAGCCTAGAATCTACTGGTCTACTTAACATCGACATAAGCCATTAATATGTTACAATTTTCTCTACAATTGTCTATGATCTTTTATCTTTGGCTGCTTTTTAAGATAATTTCCTTTTCCTTTAGTGTTCCTGTTTCACTAAAATTCATCTAGGATTTATTTTTTATTTATCCTCACTGGAAGTTGACTCAGCTCTCTGAATCTAAGAATTCACATTTCCATTTATACTGGAACAATGTTAGCATAACCTCTTCAAATATTATCTCTCCTGAGTTCTCCCCAATTAACTCCTTGTGGAATTCTTATTAGATGCATTCTGGGACTTCTCATTCTTTTCTCCTAATGTCTCTAATTATATTTTCCAACTGGTTATCTTTTTAGTATATTTTGGAAAATTTCTTTACATCTATCTTCCAGTATATTAATTCTCAGCTTAGCTTTTTATTTTAGATAGTATTCTGCTACACATAACAGATGCCTTATTATAGTATTGACCAAATAGGAATTTATTTTTACCACATAACACAACATCTAAAGGTTGGCAGCCCAGGGCTGACACAGCAGCTCCATAATAGTATCAATTCCTAAGCTCTTCCTATTTTCTACTCTGCCAACCTTAACGTGTAGTTCATTCTCTTGATTGTCATATGATAGCATAATGGATATTTCATTTCACTTGTTCTGTTTACTTTTCATGAAATAAAAAAAATGAATGGTGAAAGAGGAAGGAAATCATAACTCTTTGACAAAAGCAGTATCACATAGTGATATCCATAGTGGTAAGGATGCCAAGAAATGTAGTTTGGTTTGTTTTTTTAATAATTATATTCCCAACCCAAACAAAATTAGTTTCGTTTTAGGGAAAATGGATATTAAGAAAGCAACTGGAGGTACTTGCCACAGACGTCCATTGAGGGGTTTTTTAATTATTTTAATGTCCACATATTTTAATTGTCAAGTTCTGCTTGATTTCTTTTCAATCTGCCTATTCTTTTTTCATACTGTCTTACCTAATATTTTAGGTAATATATGCCTTAATTTATGTGTCTAGCCATTGAAAAATATTTTTATAGTTTTTCTGATTCTATTATTGAAGTTTATATGTGCCTGTCCTTGCTATTTGTTATACCATCTGAATCACATTTATAGTGCGATTCCCTCATGGATGCTGTAATTTTGGATTGTGAGTTCATCTTTGGTAGAGGTATATCTGTGGACATCTTGGACATCTAAGCCGTCCTTCCAAGATAATTTCATGTTTTTACCACAGGAACTCCACAGTAGGGGCAATTTTTATATTGATTTCTTAGCATAGGGATTTCCAGACATTAGAGGTAGTATAAATTCGGATCACAAACTTGTGCAAGGAGTAGGCCCATGGTTAAAATTCTCACGGGAGTAGTTATTTTTTTCATTCTTAGAGCTCAGCTGACAGCAAAAAGCTATCTTCTCAAATTTCTCTGTTGGCCAGTGAATCGTTCTGGTCCACTTTTTCCACAGAGTGTACTCCTTTACATTTTCTGGCTCTATGGTATCTTATTTACAACTTCCCATCTCATACATTTCCAAGGCCTTTTTTTTCCCTACATAACTGTTAGAATGCATACCTGAGATCTATACATACAAATGTCCTATTCTATCCAAAAAAACAGATATTAACAGTCCCAAACCATGTGTTTACCAAACTAATTTTTACTGGCCTTATTCTTTCTGACCCTGGGTAAATACCCTCACTTTCTTAAAGGTCTTTTTTAATATTTTTGTTATAATTTATCTAGCATTTCAAAGTTTTTATAGTAAGAGGAACTTCAAGTTATCTAATCTGACATTATGACAGAACTAGAAATCCTTTGATACAGTTTTCAGTGTTAATTAGTTTTGTATCTTGATTGTGTGATTATTTTGAAAAATATGCCTATGGTCAGCAGGTCTTAGAAATAGAAACTCAGATAGTTTGAACAGCTCATAAGTTATTCCGCTCCATTGTTTTTTGATGAGTTTAATTGTCAAAAATGTTACTAAATCCCCAATACTCTTCAGTTTATAAACAATACACCTTAATATTATTTTCAAAAATATAATTAGTAAATTAGGATAGAAAGAAAAAATAATTCTCTATTATTAAATTAGTTTAAAATATTAAAACTAAAATTAGCTCTGAAGTGTCCTTAAGGTTATCCTTATTTAATAAAGGGAAAACTAACAGCAAAAGGGGCTAAGTTACTTATTCTAGGTCAGAACTAGAATAACAGTTGTGCATAGCGCAAGTAGACTTATTATTTAGTGATACAAGAAAACAAATATTTTAGTGCATTTTTAAACAGATAATCTTTTGATATTTTTAAAGTATTTATGTATTTTTAGTGCAACCTCTGTGGAAATCAATATGGAGATACCTTAGATTCAAGTAGACCTACCATTCAATCCAGCAATCCCATTATTGGGCATCTACCCAAAAGAACAAAAGTCATTATACAAAAAAGACATCTGCACTCGAATGTTTACAGCAGCACAATTCACAATTGCAAAGATGTGGAAACAACCCAAGTGTCCATCAATACATGAGTAGATTAATAAAATGTGGTATATGTATACCATGGAGTATTACTCAGCTATAAGAAATAATGGTGACATAGCACCTCTTGAATTTTCCTAAATAGAGCTGGAACCCATTCTACTAAGTGAAGTATCCCAAAACTGGAAAACTAAGCACCACATGTACTCACCATCAAATTGGTTTCACTGATCATCAACTAAGAGCACATTTGGAAATAACACTAATCAGGTGTCGGGCAGATGTGAGGGGCGGGGAGGGGATGGGTGTATACCTACATAATGAATGCAATGCACACTGTCTAGGGGATGGACATGCTTGAAGCTCTGATTCGGAAGGGGGCGGGGGAAGGGGGCAAGGGCAAAATACATAATCTAAACTTTTATACCCCCATAATATGCTGAAATAAAAAAAAGTCATGACTACCAAATGAAATAGCAATGACAATTATAAAACAAAAACTACAGAAGACATAAGAATAAATAGAAATAAGCACACTAATAATAGGAGACATTAAAAGATGGACTGTTCAAGACAGTTCAAGTGAACACAAAATAAGGAAAGGTATAGAGGACTTAAAAAATATACCAATAATATAAATCCTAAGGATACACGTTGAACTTTACAAACTGAAAATAGAAAATACAACTTCTCAAATACACATGGAAAATTCATCCCCTAAAAATCATATATTTTATTTAACAAAAAATGTACCAGTAAGGTAATAAAGTAGGAAATCACTAACACTCCCTGATCACAATTAAATAAAACAAGAAATTGCCAAATAGAGAAAAAAAAAAAACCATAAAGATATTTTCATTCAAAATTTAAAGAGTCTACTCTGAAACAGCTCTTGAATGAAAAAGAAAATACAAACTCAAATCACAGAATTTCTAAAAATAATAACAATTAAATCACTACTTTATCATGATGTATGGAATAAGGAAAAAAAGCAGTGATTGAAGTCTTAAACCCTCTATTAAAGTAAAACAAAACAATAAGAATAAATTAAATTTCCACATAAAGAACCAAGGAAAATAACAACCAAATAAAGTAAAAGAAGAAATAATAAAGAAAAAGCATAGGAATTTAGAAGGTAGAGAATAGAAAAAAATAATAAATCTAATTTTAAAAAATCAAAATCCTAGTTCTTTGAAAGAATTAACAAAATACTTCAGTAGCTAATCTAATGAACAAAATAAGGGGAAATCATAAATTATTCAAAATAAGAATTGAAAATTGACAAGAGTAAAATAACCATTGAATCAAAAGAAATGAAAAAAATCATTCTAGTCTGCTTTTCAGACCTTTATTCAAATAAATTTGAAAAGAGATAAAATAAATAATTTCTTTAGAAAATACAGTTTACCAAAATCTGTTAGAAATGCAAAGCTAAATAAAATGTCAATTTTTGTACGATAAAGAAAAAAAACATTATCAAGGATTTATCATGCCCAGATTTCACTGGAGAATTCTAACTACAAGGTTGTTATTACTGTTAAACTTAGTCTCAAAGCTACATAACTTGTTCTAGGGCATGAAGAAAAAATTTCTAAATTCTTTCCATAAAGGAAGTATAACACTGAATCTTTTTTGTTTGTTTGTTTGTTTGTTTTGAGACAGAGTCCCACTCTGTTGCCCAGGCTAGAGTGTCATGACGTCAGCCTAGCTCACAGCAACCTCCAAATCCTAGGCTCAAGCAATCCTACTGCCTCAGCCTCCCGAGTAGCTGGGACTACAGGCATGTGCCACCATGTCCAGCTAATGTTTTCTATATATATTTTTTTAGCTGTCCATATAATTTCTTTCTATTTTTAGTAGAAATGGGGTCTCGCTCTTGCTCAGGCTGGTCTCGAACTCCTGAGCTCAAATAATCCGCCCGCCTCAGCCTCCCAGAGTGCTAGGATTACAGGCATGAGCCACCGCGCCCAGCCAACATTGAATCTTAAATCTGATAAACATAACATAAAAAAGAAAATTACAGACCAATCATACTCATGAAAATGATGGAAAAATACTAAATAAAATAATAGTGAACAAAATCCAATACCACATTATGAAAATAATAAACCATGATCAAATTGGATTTACTCTGGGAATGTTATGTTTGTTCAATATTAGGAAACTGATTAAAATATAACATATTAAAACATCTAAGAAGAACAATCATATAATTATCTCTATAGATGCTATAAAAGCCTTTAACAAAAGTTATTAGATACCTACTCATATTTTCTCTAAAAGGGAATCCAGGAAAATAGTTGATGGATATTTTCTTTACGTGATAAAAATATAAATGCTTAGTTCTAAAGTTGCCCATTTCACTGAATCAGGAAATGCTAGAGGTATTTCTACTAATACCAGGAGGAAAAAGGCAAGATGATCTCTATTAATGTTTAATATTTTGCTGAAAATATTAGCCCATGCAATTAAACAAGAGCTATAACTAGAGGTATAAAAATGTTAAGAGAAGTAAAACTACCTCTATTTGCAAATGATATAATAGCACACCTGGAAAACCCTAGAGAATGACAATAAAATAATTTAGTAAGGTATAAGGATATAAAATTAACACACAGAAACCAATACCCTTCAAATACACAAATAATTACCAATTAGAAGATATACTAAGTAGAGAAAATCCCATTTATAATAACAAAGAAGATTTAAAAAATACTTAGAAATAAATTCAAAAAAAGTGTAAAACAGGAAAAAAATTTAAAATACTTCTGAAAGATATAAAATTAGATTTTAAAATATGGAAAGATATCTGTCATCTGTATAAAATTAATCAGCATCATAAAGATGAAAGATCTCCTTGGGTTAATTAATAAATTTAATGTAAAAAAGAACAACCATTTTTAAGACTCTACATATGTTGACTCATAGATTCCTGTTTTATTCTACAGGTTATAACTCATTACCATAATTATTTAATTTTAATGCTCAAATTACCCTAGATATAGCAAGTGGGAGTACCTTCAAGCTGCCTCTTGTGTCCTTTCATCATGTTCCAATTATTTTTTAATGTGTGTTAATTTTTAACACAAGATATACTGTTCTTGCCATGAAAGCAGCAATTTCTCTAAGGATATCTGGAGTCTTTTAGCAGTGAATAGGTTTTAGAAATCAAAATCTAAGAACAAAGTACGTTCATTGCTACTGGAGCCCTTTCAGCAGACAAAGCTTGCAAAAAAATACATACACACATATAAACATCTGTATCTGTATCTGTATCCATATAGATACACATACATACACACACACACTATGAAACCTCTAATTTCAACTTAATTCTACAATGCTAATTCTGGTCTTTCTCCTTTCCGTATTTATAGCTCCCTTCTCCAACAGTAAGAAACACAGCTTCCATTATTTTCAACATATTTACTCATTCATTTACTCTTAGATCACAGCAGTTAGTTTAAAATTGCTAACGTACACCGAAAACCCAACTTCTTAAATATGGTACAACATTTGTTTATAGTTCTTTTTGCCTTTAGTCTGAAAATATTGTGTTCAAATTTATTTAAATTACTACTAATAATATTTTAAATTGCAGGAAAATTACCCTACACTAACAAAAGGTACTATTGAACACGCAAGATTTTCTCATATGCATATCTTCTCTTTTTAATGAGTAATGTTATACAATCCTACAAAAACATTGTACCATATAGAAGGAACAATATGCCATGCATTTGCATTTTCTTTCATTTCACACTACTCAAAAGTATCCTACTACCAAGATCTTTATATTCAATTTATTTTTCCAAGAACAGAAACATATAAATCAGTCCACCTTAGCACCCTTTCCATATTTGAATTAAAGACATTTTTATTTCTTGAAAAATTAAAATTTTTGTTAGTAACTTAACACAATAATTCTATTACATACATTGAGTTTTTGAATCTAGAAGTAGCCTTGGGCTCTACTAAGTTCACAGTGCTTTTGAAAGCTTCTTGAAGATGGCTTAAAAAAAAATCATATTTTAAAATTGTAAAAGTATTTTTTCTACATTATTTTTCTCTAGTTATACAATTAAAATAAAATAATGAATAAATAGAATGGAGATAATTGAAAGAGAAGCTAAAACATTAAAATAGTTGACCTCTTTTGTAATGAAAAATTTTACATCATAAACAAATGAGTAAAAGCAGATATCAAAAGTAAACTCTATCAATCAAAATAAAGGGATTATTTTAAAATGTTGAGCATCTGAAATGAAAACTGGTTATTTGGAACTCCACTGGAAACACTTTCTGGAATCTATTATTTCCTGGGGTTGCAAATTCATGTTCTTGATCATTTTAATGACTTATTTTTATTTGTTATTGCTGTGTGTTCTTCTGTATTTTTATGACATATATCAATTTGTCTTACCTTCCTAAGTAATTTTTTGCAACTTTCTTCATGTATAATTGGTACACAGTAAAGTGTATATACTTAAAGTGTACCATCTGATAAATTTTGACATACGTCACATGTATGAAACAATCCCAGCAATCAAGATAGGAAACACTTTTTCACCTCTTTTAATAAAAGCTTCCTCGTGTTCCTCTGTAAGCCATCCCACTCTCCATGGACACACACATGTAAACGCTGATGTGCATTCTAGGACTATACATTAGTTTCCATTTTCTAGAGTTTTATAAATAGAATCATATATTTAATAATACTTTGTTTCTGGCTTCCTTTACTCAGCATGATTTTTAAATTCACTCATGTTATTGTGTATACTCATACGTTACTTAATAAATGTGTCACCCCAAAATTGGTATGTTGAATCCCTAATCCTCAATGTGGTGGTATTTAGAAATGGGACTGTTAGAAGGTAATTACATCATGAGGGTAGAGCCCTCATGATGGGATTAGTGATCACTTATCAGAAGACATAGCCATGACTCAAGCATTACAAATTGATCCATGTAACCAAAAATATTTGGACTCCTTAATATTTTGAAATTTAAAAAAATAAAAGTAAATTAAAATTAAAATTAAAAAGAAGAGATCTGAGAGAGAGAATCTTTCTCACTCTGCCATGTGGGGATACAGCAAAAAGACTCCTTGACTTTGGACTTCCCAGCCTCTAGAAATGTGAGAAATAAACGCCTGTTATTTAAGTCACCCAGTCTACGTTATTTTGTTATAGCTTCCTGACCTAAGACACTGTACTTCGTTCATTTTAATTGTTGAGCAGTATTACATCATAAAGTTATGCTAGTCTGTTGATCATTCACTAGTTAAACATTTGGATGGTTTCCAGTTTGGGATTAATAATGGTTTTGGTTAATAACACTGCCATAAACATTTACCTAATGTCTCTGTGTGGATATTTGTTTTTATTTCTCTTGAATAAATACCTAGGAGTGGAACACCTGGGTCAATGATAGGTGAACTTTTAACTATTCAACTTTTGAAAAAACTGCCAAACTGTTTTCCGAAGTGGCTGTACATAATTATCTTTTTATATACTTATTTATATTGCAGCTACATTGATATATTTATATATTTTTTCTCTAAAAGCTAAATACCTCTGAAATGCTGGGCTAAGAAAAATAAAGATAAGAGCCTAATGACTTTTAAGAAATAAAATGAAGAAAAAACATCAAGAATCCATTATGGCATTAAATTATAGGAAGAATATACCTACAAATTTTAAAACGAATCATTCCAGGTAATGACATCAATTCCACTTTTGGATGAAGTTCTTCCAGAAGAAAGATAATAGCTATCTATGAGTCCCCAATTGTGATTGGGGATTGGAACATAATAAGGTCATAATAGTGTTTTTTTAGAACTATAATAAATTTAGATGAGCTAATATAAGATGTAAATGGACAGAAATTATAATTAGTATGTAAATTATTAATAATGTATAAGGCAAAATGTTTTATGCCATAATTGGACTCAAATATGTCATTTTTCTTACTCCTTTTTCCCAGCATTAAGTCTTCAGATCAACATTGTTTTGTCTTTCTTTCATTTCACAGTCTTGTAAATATATAACAAAATATTGTTAAAGTATTTGAGACATGGCATAATAGGAAAATGGTAACAACTGAAAAAAATAAAAGACACTTTGAGAAACAACCTTATATACAGGATAAAGAGAGAAATTACATAGAAATGAAAGTGAAAAGTTAACTTCATTAAAAATTTAGCCAGTACACAGTTCATCTGTTTCACTGTGGCAAGCCATCAAAATAATTGTGATTCTATGAATGCAATCTAATCTCGAGCGAATGCTAAAAAGTCTGTCTTCCAATTAGCACATTAGTGGGACTTGCTTAATTAAATCAATTGAATACCAGTAGAAGAAAAGCCCCCTAAGTGTGCACTATGAGACTCATATGAAGAAACAGATGTAAGCATGTATTTACAATGCACATTAGGAAATTGTTGGCAAATGTTTAGTACGTGATTTCCTCCTTGCATATAGCAAATCAAAGGTCTGTGAAAGGTCTTACATCCTAGTGGAAATGCTAAAATCTGCAAATTTAGATTTTAAAAATCTACTCTGTTAATGCTTCTTTTATAATTAAACAATGATGTCTTAAAAGCATATTTTAAGAATTGGATGTGGGACCATAAAAATGAGTAAATTAATTTTCTAAATATAAACGCCATATTAGAAGATAATTATAAAGTCCTCAGAGATATTTATCATTAAATTACATGCTGCTTCCTTTGTTTTCTAGTGTTTAGGGAATGCTTTACTTTTCTTTGAGTATCTTTTCCATACTACTCATAACATACATTTAAAAGTTAAGGATTTCTACTCTGTGTAAGTTTTAAACATATTTTAAACAGTTTTTAAGTCTTTTAAGGGAAGATGAAACAATTAGTAGAATGCATAAAATCCCAGTTCTCCTTATTATTACTATTTAAACAATATTTCATAAACCTTTGCATTTTATCTAGATGAGAATTCTGAATATGTTTATTTTCTGCAAAGAGACTACTGCATTCTCTCAGCCTGAAAATAAGCAAGAAAAAAACAGAAAAAATTTGGAAAAGGATGCAACAGAATTTTAAAACATGTATAAAATTTTTCATAAAATATCTTTTACATATGAACATTTATTTTTACTTATTTTTAATTGAAAAATAGCTATATATTTATGGGGTACAACGTGATACACTGTGGAAAGATTCAATAAAACTAACAAACCAACTTAGCATTTTTTGTGGTGAGAACATTAAAAATCTAGTCTTTTAGCAATTTTAAAATACACAATTAAAACTATGGTCACTAAGCAGTGCGGTGGATCACCAAAACTTATTTCTCCAGTCTCATTGAAACTTTGTACCCTTTGATCAAAATCTTCCCTTTCCCCACTGCTCTCCTTCCCCTGTGGCCCCCACTCCCCCCACCAACTATGGTAACCGCCTTTCTACTCTGTTTCTATAAAACTTACTAGAAGGAACTCAAACTCAATGGCAAAAAAAATAATAATAATAATAATAACCCAATTAAAAAATGAGCAAAAGATCTGTGCAGACATTTCTCAAAAGAAGACATACAAATGGACAGCAGATATATGAAAAACATCTCTAATCATCAGGAAAAATGCAAATTAAAACCACAATGAAATATCACCTCACATCTGTTAGAATGGCTATCATCAAAAAGACAAACAATAACAAGTATTGACAAGGATGTGGAGAAAAGGGAACCACTGTACATTGTTGGTAGGAAAGCAATTATTGCAACCATTATGGAAAACAATAGGGAGATTCCTCAAGAAACTAAAAATAGAATTACCATATGGCCCAGCAATCCCACTTCTGAGTATATATCCAAAGGAATTGCAACTGGTATGCAGAAGAGATATCTGCACTCCCATGTTCATTGCAGCCGTAGTCACAATAGCCAAGATATGGAATCAACCCAAGTATCCATTAATGGATGCATGGATAAAGAAAATATAGTATATACACACAATGTATACTACATGGCCTTCAAAAAGAAGGAAATTCTGTCATTCATTACAACATGGATGGAATTGGAAGACATGATGCTAAGTGAAATAAGCCAGACACAAAAAGACAAACGTTGTATGGTCTCACTTATACGTGGAATCTAAAAAAGATCTTTTGCATTTTATATCAATGGCATCAGGTTCATTAAGAGCTTCTCATTTTGTATGTACAGGTTTTCTTTTTTTAAAAAAAAAAAAAGCAGAGCAGGCAGAAGAATACTTAGCAAAGACATAGAAGTGTGCCCAAACAAATAGGAAATAGTACAGAATGAAAGATTATCTTCATACATCAGTAAAAATGGCAAGATCTATTTCATTTGGAAGCAGCAAAGTATAAACAAACAAAGCCTTGATAAGGGAATCAGAATTCCTGATTTCTAGTTCAGGGTGCATTACAATATAACTAGAACTAAAGAGAAGTCCAAATATCAGATATTCTTAGATCCAAAACGACTTTGGTGGTTAAGATGATACGTCCTTTAAGAAGTGGTCATATAAAGTGGTAAAGAGTTGATGTCACTGGATATAGAGCTTCTAAGAAATGCAAATTACTCACTTCAGCTACAGTACAATATTTTTCTTTCCTGGGTATTTTTGCATTACTGGGAAGAGAAGCCTTCAAGGAGGAAGGGAGTACGCTTAAGCTGAGGAGCAGAGTTGAATATATAATACACTTAAAAATCAATGTGGTATATATTCACCAAGACTTCCAATATCACCCGAAGGATTCTAGGCATTTTTGTTAATATATTTTTAATATTTGAGAGCTTAAAATGTTCTTTTTATTGCTGCTATTCTCAAATTGTTTTCCTATAAGGATTATTCTTAATAAGGAAAGGATCTAGTTACCAATTTTGAAGAAGAAAAAGAAAAGCAAAACTGAAAAAGAGAGTAGATGGACTTAGTCATAAAGAAGGCTCAGAAAAATAAAAGGAGAGTGTAAATAAGCAAAGGACAAGAAAGAAAATCTGAGGTCCGGTTCCCTGGATCTAATTAAGAACAAAAATAGTAAGGAGACCAAAATGGGTGGGATAAAGTCTGAGAAGAGGCTCATTAGTCTTAAAGGACAAAACAAAAAGCTTTTTCTCTAACAGAGGTCATTAATCTAACCCTCTCCTTTTTGCAAGAAATCCCTATGCAATATTTTCCATAAGTCACTTAACCTTTTTGCCCCTTAATCTTCTCATTTATAAAAGGTAAAAATGTTACTTTAAAAGTTCCCTAAGGCCCCTTCCATCTCTAAAATGCTATCATTTTCGTAGTTATTCTTCCCTCAAATCCTCATTAATATGACTTTGTAAAAGCATTTTCTATACTTTTGGCTATTATTCTTGAAGTAGGTAACTAAACTCATAAATAGGCAAGCAAGAAAAATACCTCAGGGCTTAAAACTTTCCTATAGTCATAAATAAAATGACTTAAGAGACACTTTGGAAAATGACATAAGAAAAATAATATTCTGGTTCATTTAGCATGAGAAAATAACATTTAGGAATAAACTGTATGGTTTAAAAGATTAGCTTTATCAGGGACGATTTAAGCTAAAATATTTCCTTAAGTATACTTTATAATTTCATACCATAAAAACGCCTCAGACTTTTATACTTCTCCCATTACTATGGTTTCACCCATCATTATCTAACACAAATATTACTGAAATAATATCCTAATAGTACTCCATAATAATCTCCAAATCTTTTCTCTCTTGATTAGTAGGACAACGTTGTTAATGTCAAAACTGATTTTTAGCATCTACCTAGGACAGATGTACAAAGCTGGAATGAGTGTCACTTCCGCCCTGACAAGAGCAGGCCAAATAATCTATATGACTAGATTTTTACTTGAACCTATCAGAAAGTCGAGTTCACAGGGAGAACAAATTCACCTGAAATTTAAAGACATGCAAATGTATCCCAGAAAAAAATGTATTGAACACTGATTTATCTTGGGTAGGGCATGAGGCGAAGATGGGAAATACCATATAAGCTGGTATGAAGAAAATCATACTGCTCAAACAGAAAATGAAAATATAGTGTTTATTTCGAGAATTGTAATACTTTTGAGCTAAAGATATAACCCAGAAAGAAAATGCAGTTCTGATACACGGTCAAACAACTGAAATAAAGTCTGATAATGATGACATAGTAATAAAAAAAGAAATGTACCATTCTGCCAGTAAAACATAAAAACAAGGCTTGGTGCTAAGATAATCAATCACCTTTAAACTGCCTAGTTTACACTTAAAACATAACAAAGGAAATAAAAAGGCAATCACTAACTATAATATGAAAAGTAAAAAATTATAAATCAAGGCTGAGACTATATAATCTTTCCAGAGATATAGTCAACTTATGACAAAGTATCTCTTTCCTATCCAAGTGAAAAGATCATGGAGCATGTATGTCTAGTTCTGTATACAGTCCATTAATTAGCCAATATGAATTGAGTCATTTTATAAAGTCATAATTATATCTTCTTAAATATGGCTTGACCTGTATGTACTTATCTCACTGCAATGGTTTACACCATTCCCTTTCTTCCAATTTTCCTAACAAACTGAACTTAATTATTGTTAGTTTCTTTTAATAAATCCTAGACCTAGATTCTAGGATACTGGTATAAGAATTCTGTTCTGGGCCCGGCAGTGGCTCACGCCTGTAATCCTAGCACTCTGGGAGGCCGAGGTGGGCGGATCGTTTGAGCTCAGGAGTTCGAGACCAGCCTGAGCAAGAGCGAGACCCCATCTCTACTAAAAATAGAAAGAAATTATATAGACAGCTAAATATATATATAGAAAAAATTAGCCGGGCATGGTGGCGCATGCCTGTAATCCCAGCTATTCGGGAGGCTGAGGCAGGAGGATTGCTTGAGCCCAGGAGTTTGAGGTTGCTGTGAGCTAGGCTGACGCCACGGCACTCACGCTAGCCTGGGCAACAGAGTGAGACTCTGTCTCAAAAAAAAAAAAAGAATTCTGTTCTGATGTTTTTCATGATAATTTTCTTTCTAAGTTTTTCTAATGAAATCTTTCTTTGTGTATCACTGAGATCACTTCTGGTTGCACATAACAGAAAAAGAAACAAATGGGCTTAAATAATACAGTAAATTATGGACTCATATTACTGAAAAACCTAGACAATGGTTCTCAGTACTGTTTTCACATTAGAATCACCTGGAGGGGTTTTAAAAAATACCCTTGTGCAGATTCCAATGTGTCCTTCCCACAAATAATGATTTAAGTGGTCTTGGGTACTTCCATATATATTTTTACAGGTTCCGAGATAACTTATAATGGGAAGACAGGGTTAAATATTACAGATTTAGAAGGGAGAGGGTCTTCAGGTATGATTTTAAAAGGATTTCAATTCCATTTTTCTCTCTCATTCTCTAAGCCCAATTCTCTTCCATGTATCATCTCCTGCCATACAGACAGACTTTCTTCATGGCAGTATAATGGTTACAGCCTTATATCTACACTATATGTTGCACAATTCAGAACATAAAGCTTCTTTTTCTCCAAACATAGAACACAATCCTAAACTATTCTCTGGATCAACTGAGCTCCTAGTCCCAACTGAATCAATCACTGTGGCGAGAGCGAGAGAATATTACACTAATCATAAGTAACCAAAAGTAAATAATATAAGTAACATAAAATTAATATGAAGTTAATATAAAATTTTGTGTCTGGAACTAACGAAACCTATAACATACTAACTGAAACAAAAAATATCAACTACTCCTTAAGGGTGCCTATATAACTTGGAATACACATGGAAAACAAGGGAAAAATCTCAAGTAAACAGTGTCAAAAGTAAATATGAACAGAAGTTACAGATGTTTGATTTGCAAACAGCATTGCATAACTAGGTAGGGATGATAGAAAATTTTAAAAATAAACCTGTGGGCACTATGGCTGAAAAAAAATCAATGCCACTAATCTGATAGTTGCATTATAAAATTGCTAAATTCTATAAAACATTTAAAGAATTAAAATCAGTCATTCTCAAACTCTTCCAAAAAATTGAAGAGGAGGGCACACTTCCAAACACACTTTATGGTGCCAGCATTACACTGATACCAAACCTAGTCAAAGTTACTACAAGAAAAGAAAATTACAGGTCAATATTCTAGATAAATGTAGATATAAAAATCCTCAAAAAAATGCCAGTAAACTGAATTCAACAGCACATTAAAAGGACCATACACCATTTTAATCAAGTGGGATTTACCCCTGGTATTGCATGGATGATGTAACATATGCAAATCAATAAATGTGATATATCACATCAACAGAAAGAACAAAATTTATGTGATCATCTCAATAGATGCAAAAAAGCATTTGACAAAATTCAACATCATTTCATGATAAAAACTCTCAAGAAATTAGGTATAAAAGGAATGTACCTCAACATAGCAATAAAGCTCTATATGATAAGTCTACAACTAATATCATACTCAACATTGAAAAGCTGAAATGTCCTTTAACATCAGGAACAAGAGAAGGATGCCCACTCTGGCCATTTCCAATCAACATAGCACTGCAAGTCCTTGCAAGAGCAATTGGGCCAGGAAAAGAAATAAAAGGCATACAAATCAGAAAGGAAGAAGTAAAACTGTCTCTGTTTGAGGATTATATGATCTTATATATAGAAAGCTCTAAAGACAGTGTCCACTAAGAAAACTTAGAACTAATAAATGAATTCAGTAATGTCGCAGAATGCAATATTAACATGCCACGTTTTGTTGTTTTTTGATACAGGGTCTCACTCTGTCACCCAGGCTGGAGTGCAGTGGCAGCACAATCATAGCTCACTATAACCTCAAACTACTGGGCTCAAGTGATCCTCCTGCCTCAGTCTCCCAAGTAGCTAAGACTAAGGCACACGCCACAACACCTGGCTAATTTTTTTATATTTTGTAGCAATAGGGTCTCGCTATGCTGCCTAGGCTGGTCTCAAACTCCTGGCCTCAAGCTATCCTCCCATCTCAGCCTCCCAAAGTGCTGGAATTACAGTTGTGATACTTTGGTATTTTTATAAATTCAATCTGAATGAAATAGTCAACTATTCATATTCAAATTTAATCTGCTTTACTTTTTCAATATTAGCTCTAAAAAAATGGAAATGCAGTTAGAAAAATTTATAGCAACACAATTCAACATACAGGTTAATAGGAGTGAAAAAAAAAATCACTGAGGAGTCTTAGATTTTAAAATAGATTCAAATTGAAAAGGGAAAAAATTTACATTACTAGTAAAATGAGTTGTACCTAAAGTAAATCTTCCACTCCATATACAACACAATGAGTTCAGCTTTCATGTATGTCCTAAAAATGACTGTTCTCCTAAAAATGAATAGCCTCTCAAAGAAGCAATGTTGAACTTCTGCTTAGTTTCAAGAATTTTGTTGAACTTTAAAAATATGGAAGTATCAGGTTAGCCAAAGATGGTACAGTAGGCTACCAGTTACCTTCCGCAGGTCCTAATATAATGTTTATGTTACGCAGTCTCTTCCATAATTCCTAAATTACAAACAGGTTTAATTATAGGAGTCTTCTTACCATATCTGGCACTTTAGTAGTTCTTTCTGCTCTTGACAGGAAAACAGCATATTTGTTAGTCAAGTTAGGTAATTCATCAGAAATTCCACCGACCTGTGAATTCTAAAAACATGTTGAAAGAAGAAGTTAAAAAAAAGTATTTCATTTATTTTTATCAATATAAATGGTGCTATAAATAAGTTTGCAATGAAGCTCATCAATATTGCTTTGTCATTTGAGATAAACATGTATTCATAAAAAAGTAAAATTTTCAAATACGATATAGAAGTAAAAAGCTTTAAGCCAATGAAATATTAAAATCGAAAAAGAGTGAATTACATGAATATCTAGGTAAGTATACATACATTGTTTAAATATATTAGGGGTGAGTTATTAGACCTACTGTAATGTCAAATGCAGGCATCAATTCTTGTTTTATTTCATAACCAGCAGGTTATCATCTCAATAATATATGTGTATAAGGTATTAAGCCAATTATATGGTATTATTTGTTAACACTGTTATTTATACATGAAATAAAAAATATATTAGCAATAACTATCTAATTAATTATGTGGCAACCTAGATTAATATATTTTCTAAGCAAAAGGACTCACACTCTCTGAAATATGATAATTGCTCATATGCATTAAAGATGTAAATCAATAGGCTAGAGGAGTCTGGTAATCTAAAATTTTAATTAGCAATTAATTCTTGTGATATATTCTGATTTATCATATAATTTATTCATTTGTATTCATTTAATAATTTAAACTGTATAAACAATAGCAACATTGTTTAATTTTTGGAAACACACAACCTCCTAAACTTGAATCAGGAAGAAACAGAAATCCTGAACAGACCAATATCAAGTAGGGAGATTGAATCAGTAATAAAAAAAAAACTGACAGTAAAAAAAGCCCAGGACCAAATTCTACCAGACCTACCAAGAACAACTGCTACCTATCCTACTGAAACTCTTCCATAACTTTGAGAAGGACAGCATCCTTCCTAACTCATTCTACCAAGCCAGTATCACCCTGATACCCAAATCAGGAAAGGACATGATAAAAAAAGAAAATGATAGACCAATATCCCTTATGAACATAAATGCAAAAATCCTCAACAAAATACTAGCAAATCGAATGCAACAGTACATCCAAAAAATAATTCACCACAATCAAGTGGGTTTCATCCCAGGGAATGCAAGGATGTTTCAACATATGCATATCAATAAATGTGATTCATCACATAAACAGAATTACAAATTAAAAACAAAAATCATATGATCATCTCAATAGATTCAGAAAAAACATTCGATAAAATCCAGCAGCCTTTCATGATAAAAGCCATATATGAATGACAAATCCACAGCCAACATAATACTGAATGGGGTAAAGTTGAAAGCATTCTCCCTAAGAACTTAAATAAGACAAGGATGCCCACTTTTACCATTTTTATTCAACATAGTACTGGAAGTCCTAGCCAGAGCAGTTAGATAAGAGAATGAAATAATGGGCATTCAAATTGAAAAAGTGGAAGTCAAACCATCCCTGTGTGCCAATGATAATATCTTATACGTAGAATATCCCTAAAATTGCGTAAAATTCCTAGAATTAATAAATTCAGTAAAGTCTCAGGTCACAAAATTAATATACACAAGTCAGTAGCATTTCTGTATAATAACAGCCAAGCTGAGAATCAAATCAATAACTCAATCCCATTTACAATAGCTGTAACAAATAAATAAATAAAACACCTAGGCATATACATGACCAAAGAGGTGAAAGATCTCTACAGGGAGAGCTACAAAACGCTGATGAAAGAAATCACTGATGACACAAACAAACTGAAAAACATCCCATGCTCACTGACTGGAAGAACCAATATTATCAAAATATCCATAATGCCCAAAGTGATTCAATGCAATTCCCATCAAAACACCAATATCATTTTTCACAGAGCTAGAAATAACAATTCTAAATTTTGTGTGGCATCAAAAAAGAGCCTGAACAACCAAACCAATCTTAAGCAAAAAGAACAAATCTATAGGCATCACATTACCAGGCTTCAAATTATACCACAAGGCTATAGTAACCAAAACAGCATTGTACTGGTATAAAAGATCAATGGAATAGTATAGAGAATCAAGAAGTAAAACCACATATCTACAACCAACTGACATTCAACAAAACAGAGAAAAGCATACACAGGGGAAAGGATCACTGATTCAATAAATGGTGCTGGGAAAACTGGAGAGCCACATGCAGAAGAATAATCTGGATCCCTATCTCTCACCATACATAAAAATTAACTCAAAATGGATTAAAGATTAAATGTAGGACCTGACACCATAACAATTCTAGAAGAAAACATAGGAAAATTTCTTCTGGACACTGGCCTAGGCAAAGAATTTATGATGAAAACCCTAAAAGCAAAAACAACAAAACAAAAATAAATAAATGGTACTTAATTAAACTAAAAAATTTCTGCACAGCAAAAGTAATCAACAGAGAAAATAGACAACCCACAGAATGGGAGAAAATATTCACAAACTATATATGTGACAAAGGACCAACATCCAGAATCTACAAAGAACTCAAAGAAATATGCAAGAAAAAAACAAATAACCCCATTATAAAGTGGGAAAAAGACATGAACAGACATTTTTCAAAAGAAAATATACAAATGTCCAACAAACATATGAAAAAATGCTTAACATCATTAATCATCAAAGAAATGCAAATTAAAATCAGGATGAGATACTACCTTACCCTGTCAGAATGGACATTATTAATAAGTCAAAAAACAACAGATGTTGTTATGGATGTGCTGAAAAGAGAATACTTGTACACTGTTGGTGTGAATGTAAATTAGTACAATCTCGATGGAAATTTTTCAAAGAACGAAAAGGAGATTTGCCATTCAATCCACCAATCCTACTTCTAGGGATCTACCCAAAGGAAAAGAATTTATTTTATAAAAAAGACACCTGCACCTATATGTTTATCACATCACAATTCATAATTGCAAAGATATGGAACCAATCTTTTTGACCACCAACTGATGAGCAGCTAAAGAAAATGGTGTGTGTGTGTGTGTGTGTGTGTGTGTACACCATGGAATGCTACTAAGCCATTAACCAAGAATGAAATAATGTCTTTGCCATTATTATTTGGGTGGAAGTAGAGGCCATTATTCTAAACAAACTCAGGAACAACCAAATACCACATGTTCTCACCTATAAGTGGGAGCTAAGCAGTGGGTATGTATGGTCATACAGAGTAACTTAAAGGACACTGGAGATTCAGAAGGTGGGATGGTAGGACAGATAGGTGGGATGAAAAATTACCTATTGGGTACAATATACACTATTCAGGTGACAGGTATATTAAAGGCCTTGACTTCTCCAACATGCAATTGATCAATGTAACAAAAAACCACTTGTACCCCCAAAATATAATTAAATAAAAAATGAAATACAAATCAAGAGGAAAAAAATAAAAGAAAATAACAGACCAACAGGTTATCCAGATATTAGAGTTAGCAGACAAGGACTTTTAAAAGACTATGATTAATGTTTTCAATAAAACAGGGGAAAATACTTGAAAACTTGGAAATTTTCTCCTGAGAAGTAAATTGTTTTAGAAAAAATCAAACAGTCATTCTAGAACTAAAAATTAGAGTATCTGAAATTATAAACTCAATATATTGATTTAATATCAGTTGAATAAAAGGTTAGTAAACTGAAAGATATCTCAGTAAAAAATATCTAAACTGTAGCATGAAGAGAAAAAAAGCAGTGCTGTTGTTCTTATCATAATATATACATTAAAACTGTACTAAACCAAAATCCAGTTATTCCTTACACTGAATGGAAATCTGATACTCTATAGTTTTCACCTATTGGTCTTGATTGTATGCCTTACATAATACAGAACCCTTTTCCATATTAGAAAATTTCCCATTTCAAAACCAGTTGTCTGTTTTACTCTCCCTAAGTCAAGTGAACCCCAACCCTGTGTTAAACATCTACATTTCTTTCAAATGTTTCTCATGTTACATAGCTTGAAATCACATGCCTTAACCATTCTGATTACCCTCCCCTCAACACATCCCTAGTGCAAATTTTTTCAAATATTTTATTTGTCATCTCTAGAACTTCAATTTGTCTTTTTTTTTAATTTCTGGCATATCTCTATTATTTAATATGCTCAATCTTTCTACTTTCCTTAATACACATAATACAGTTATAATAACTATTTAATGTCCTTGTATAGTAATTCTATTATCACATGTAATTTTAAGATAACTCTAAAAGCTTGGTATTCAATATAAAGAATATTATTTCAGTACTAATGTATTACCTGATAATCAGCAGGCCCAGGAGTAGTCCACGCTTCTTTCTGAACCAGGAATAAAGTACGAGGAAGAGAAGACCCAAAAGCACTTTTCTTTTGTTTCTTCAAGCAGATATTTCTAACATTGGCAATTATAGTATTATTCAGGACATTATAAAATGCAGGACCTAAAATTATTTTAAAAATCATATATATAAGAATAAACATGCTTTTAATTGCTTCTTTTGAACTGAGTTATGTTAAATTAAGTATATTTTTTAGAAAAAACTGTTATATATTGCTGACAGGAATGCAAAATGGTATAGTCACTTTAGAATACAGTTTGTCAAATTCTTATAAAGTTAAACATATACTTGTCATATGGCCTAGAAATTCTATTCCTAGATATTTTCTGAAAAGAAATTAAAACAACCCAAATGTCCACCAGCTGATGGATACATTAACAAAATACATTATATCCAAATAATGGGATATTACTCAGCAATAAAAAGGAAAAAGAAACACAACAATACGAATGAATCTCTAAAATAGCATGCTGAGTGAAAGAAGGCAATTGTAAAATTCTGAATAATGTAGGATTCCATTTTTATGAAATTCCAGAAAAAGTAAAAATCATAGCATAAGAACGAATTGCCTAGGACTGTATGTAGCGGGTAGAGATTACCTGCATAGGGGTATGAGGAAACTTTTTATGAGTGGAAATGCTCCAAAACTTTATTGTAATGCTGGCTGCCTGACTATATACATTTACCAAAATTCATCAAGTTGTACATTTAAGTGTATATATTGTGCACTCAAAATGAATGATTTTTATTGTGTATAAATTATACCTCACTAGATTAGAAACAAACAAATCGCAATACTAAAAAGTGTTAAAAGTTCATGTAGCAGCATTAAAATAAATTTGACCAAAAAATCACTGATCATCTCCCTATTACATTTACTTTAATTTTTGCCTTTTACCTTTCATTGCATATTTATAACCTGAAGTATTTGCTACAGTGTCAGTCTGAGTGAATAAACTTTCATATATTTTTCATTGAAAATAATACAACTTTCTATGCAATTGAGAAAGTTTTTATCACAACAAATATCTGAAATATATTTGAGTATGTTCTTTATAATTCAGTACTTTTCAAAAAATCAATTCCAGTGAACAGCAATATTCATTAGATGCAATATGATATACTTCAAAAAACACTTAACTTAGTTATACTCATGTTATCTGGATTCTACTAAATTAGTTCTGCCACTAAGTAGATATAAAACTTCACTTAAATCTCACTTGTTTTTCTGGGTTTCAAGTTCCTCATCTAAAAGTAACACGAATTGATTACATCAGTGCCTAAGAACAATCTACAGGATAAGGAGCGTACAACTAAATGTAAACTGACTATTTCACTAAGCATTTTGTAACTAGTCTTCTCATTGAAGGAAGTTTTGTATTGATTTACATTCTGGTGTAAATTCTCCTTTCTCATCATACACAGGAAACAAACAGTTGGCAAAGGGCACTCTGGGTAGCACTAGGCTAAAAGATACTTTGGTTCATTCCAGATCTAAAAGTGATTAATTCTTCATACTCCTTATACATACAGGTTTTTCTCAAAAAGCATACAAACTCTTCCCAATTTTCCAAATATTCCAGTTCTAGTCTATTCCGTAAAAGTCTCTATCAAAATTCTGTTGTGTCAACTCTCAGAAAACCTAAGTGCTAATATGTGTCATTCATGCTGTCTTCAAACATTTTTCCATTGGTAATGTTTAGAAAGAAGATAAACAGAAAGTATAATAAAAATTATTTTAGCCACCATCTAAGGGTACTTAAAAGACAAGTAACTGTATGTCAGACCTATCTCCCTTCTGGCACAAGAGTACAATATAACACTTTATAGATGAGTTTAAATGTTGGGTAGATAGTGAGGGACTCCAGGTCTCCTGGGGGCCAAAGTGGGTACTATTGCTTTGGTGCAACTGCCCCACCTGGGAAGAAGGCCCCCATCTTGGTCCTGTCCCACCCTAATCTCCCAAGTGACTGCCATACTTGGGGAAGAGGAAATACCCTACGAATCTGCCAATCAAATTAGCGTGCCAGCTGCAAAAGAATGCAGAGGACTCTCTAGCCCACGCACCAAACTAGAACAACCCACATGTGTAGTAATGCAACTCCCAACTGTCCAATCAAAGTGGTTCCACGGTGACATCTGAGCCACTAGGGAGGTCCCAATCCAGGCACTATAAAACAAGACACAAACTATAACCAAGTCCCTTTTTTTGCACCCTTCCTTTTGCTTTCCTGCTGTGACAATGGGTCCGGTTGTCATCTGCAGTGTATGTATCATGCTCTGTAAATCTGTATCTTGCTCTTGCCCTATAATCCTATCTTTCACTCCTCGATAAACCTCATTTCCATGTTTGCCTAACTTTGGCATGTCTAGTCATTCTTCAGCCTTGAGCATGCTAAGAACCGAAATTTCAGATTAAAACCTGATGTAAGTACTTAACACTGCATGGCCTCAGGACTAGAGACATCAGAGGCGTACATCTCAGGTACCACCTTATTAAGTTTCTAACTTGGAAAGCCATTCTCATCACATGACTCACTCCCATTAGAAGTTTTTTGCATTCATTTTCCAGTCCTTAAGTGTAGAAATGCCCAGGAACCTCAGATCACATCTGCTAAGGGAAATCTAGAAGGTTTAGTGGTACCTTCTAACAGTAACTTGCTACCATTCTGGAGCTCTACATTAGGTGGTCACATCTGCACTATCACTGGTTGACAGGCCCAATTCATTACTGTATCCTATGAAAAAAAAAAATAGTTCAAGAAAAATGGCTCGAGCTATGTGAGGTATGAGAAATTTATCAGGCCCAGAGAAACAAGAGTATGGGACTTCAGTCATGCAGCCCCGCACCCACGCTCAGGGGCAATTGTTTAAAGGTATTTTGTTCCTGACTAGCTGCCTCACCCATTACCTCCATGTTTCTGGAGTCTGTGATACAAAGAACAATGCATGGCCAATCAATAGCTTATGTTGTTTTAAGGCAAAGTCTTGATAAACAACTTAAGAACTGCCTCTTCTTTTCCTTTAAAAACTTACTTGTAACTGCCGCTAATCAGAGTGTATATTAATATTCAGGGTAACCTGAATCTGCCCCTGTACTGCAGCCCTCAAACTTGGCCCAGATAAACTCTCTACTTACATTAAGTTTGCCTCAGTTTTTTCCTTTGGGTTGACACCTAGTAACTACATGGAAAGAGGCCAAACTTCTATGTAGGCCATTCTTACTAATCCTTAAAACATGTGAGATTCTGGATTAGATTTTAGAGTTCATTCTTAATTTAACTTGCCCTTTATAAATAAACTAACCTTTTAGGCATTTATAATACTTTATTTGTAATACACTGGACCATCAAACTGAAAGTAAGATTCAATCTTAAAGCAATTAGGTCACTCAATAAATTAATATTTAGAAATAATTTGGATTCCAGATTTAAGATGAGCACTACTGAGCTGGGCTCAACTGGGGCTAGTGCCTGGAGCACCTATGCATGACCTCTCAGGAATGGCAGGCTTAAAATAGCCTTCTACAGAGGTTCAGGGCTCCAAGACAAAGTGTTTCCAGAGGCCAGGTAGATGCTATAAAGCTTATTACTTTGCCTGAGAAGTGCTGGAATATAATTTCCACTGCATGCATTGGTCAAGAAAGCCACCAAGGCTAGCCAAGACTACAGGGGAAGAGTGAGACTCAACCTCTCTATGGAATGAGTAGCAAGCAACTGTACCAGGAGTAGAAAAATGACCATCAATTCTTTGCTACCTCTGTCATTGAAAGATAAAATTTCATGCCCTTCCCTTCAATGTGTGCTACTCTGAGTGACTTCATTAACTCACAGAATGCAGAAGAAGTGATGTCCTCAGAGTTCTGTGGGTGGTCATGAAAAGTCTTACAGCATCTGGCCAGGTCTTATGGAACCCTGAGCCACCATGTTAAAAGTCAGACTACCCTGATGCAGACATGCTGGAGCTATATACTCACTTTAATGACAGTCTCATCTGAGCCCTGCCTTCTGGTCATTGCACAAATAATGAGATATAAAAGAAAACTCTGTTGTTTTAAGCCACTGAATTTGTTACACAGTGATAGATAACCAAAACTATATGTTAGCAATTTTATAAGTTATTTTGATTCTATAGTTTTAGCTATGTATTACTGGAATGCCCACTGAAAATGTCAGAATATGTGATTGAACATCCATGAAATAAAAAGTTTAATGAAAGTGAATATCATAAATGACATTACTAGTAGTGACCACATAGTTGATATGTTACATTTATTCATCCACCAAAAGAGAAATTAGGAAATTTACTGAATAAAGGAAAAAAAATGGAAAATTACAATTAAGATGCATGACATGTAAAATTGAAATCATATTAAAACTGTATATTATTTTGCTCTGTGTTTGGTGCATAGTTGATGCCTTAAAACAATGTTGACTTAAAATGACACCACAAGCCGTAGGACAATAAAGAAAAAGTACACTCTGGTGTATCCACCTTGTTAAGAACATTAAGTTACAAAAAGCTAAAGAGTAGAAATATGCAGATTAATTGCTAACCTGGCATTTCCTCTGTCCTGAAGTCCTTTGTGAATCGAGCAGCACTTTGACCAAATGGGATATTTTTCAGTCCTGATGTTTTATTCAATGACATGAAAGCAGTTCGAGATTCATTATATGTGCCCGGAGCTGGGGTGATTGATTTTATAGGTAAGAATCTCTAGTGAAGAACAAGAGAATATGCCAGTGAGAAACTATAGTACATTTTGATATTTCATGAGTTAAAAGCTGCCTTCTAAGTAATATAACATTTGCAGTTTAATTTATTTCTTAATGGAGTGAAGAAAATGTAGGTGAATTAAGATCTTGTATCATCTTATGTATCATCTTTATGTATCATCAAAACATAAAATATATAGCTTTTAGCAAAATCATCTGTATACCAATATAGTAATGCATTATGTGCCTTACTAAGGCAAATAGACTTTTAGAAGGAAATACTCTCAACAAAAGATTCTAGATGACAGTGTATGGACAATTTTCACACTTAAAATATCCTTCAAGTTAAGATAATAAGTAAATAAATAACTATATGATCTAAATAATTTCTTTTATGTAAGCAAAATACATTAATTCACAAATTTCCTCAACATGTATTAATATATTCAATTAACTCATCAATATTATTAAATACCTTAAGAATAAAATCTTAGATTCAAGTAGTTTATAAATCCAGTTTAATTTATAAGCTTATTAATATTAACTATATGTGTCTATTTGTATAACTATAAACTCCTATGAAATATAGCATTTATAATCTTACTTTTTAACTTTTTATTTGAAAATAATTGCAAATTTACAGAAAAGTTGCATGAATAAAAATAATACAGAAAACACCTGTATAATCTTTACCTGGATTCACCTATTATCATGTTACCTCATTTGCTTTTTTTGTTTTCCAATTCTGTCTCTGTCTCTTTCTGTCTGTCTGTCCGTCTCCCCCTTTCCCTGTCTCTCTACTGTATATACGCACACATATATATAACTACTTGATGGAAAGTTACCTATGTCATGGCTCTTTACCCCTAAATACTTCACTATGTATTTATTAAAAAAAAAAGATATTTTCTAACATATTCACAGTACAGTTATCAACTTCAGTGAATGTATCAACGACATACTTTACCATTCGTATTCCCAATTTGTCAGCTGATCTAATAATGCCTCTATTATACTTGTCACCTTCAGTACATAATGTAGTTCAGGATCAGATACTGCTTTTAGTCATCATGTCTCTTTAGTTTCCTTTAATGTAGGAACATTTCCAGAGCCTTCTTTTGTGTTTTGTGACTTTGACATTTTGGAAGGATATCACATCCCCCTTGTGTATAATAGAACCTTTCTTATTTGGGGTTTATATGATTCTTGCTCATGATTACATCCAGGTTATACATTTCTGGACAGAATACTAAATAGGTGACGTTGTGGCTTTCTCAGGTTATCACATCTGGAGGCACATGACGTCCTGCGTCCCTCACTCATGATTTTAATTTTGATCAAATCCAGTACTCATTCTGTATTAAACACTCAGCATTCTACTATAAGCAAGAGCTCTCCCTTCTTCAATTATTTATTTCATTATCTACCTATCTATCTGTCCATATAAAATTGACCCTTGAACAACACGGGTTTGAACTGTGTGAGTCCACTTACATGCAGAATTTCTTCCACCTCTGCCATCTGAGACAGCAAGACCAACCCTTCTTCTTCCCTCCTCTCCCCACAACCTACTCAATGTGATGAGGACAAGGAGGAAGACCTTTATGATAATCTACTTTCACTTATTGAATAGTAAATAAATTTTCTCTTCCTCATGATTTTCTTAGTAACATTTTCTTTTCCCTAGCTTACTTTATTGTAAAAACATAGTATATAACACATATAACATACACAGTTTGTATTAATCCACTATTTATGTTATCAGGAAGGCTTCCAGTCAACAGTAGCCTATTATTAGTTACATTTTGGGTAAGTCAAAAGTTATACAAGGATTTTCAAATGCATTGGGATCAACACCACAACCCCCACGTTGTTCAAGGGTCAACTATATTTAGGTATCTATTTATTATCCATATGGACTCATGAATGCCAGTTTTAATAATTTTTATAATTAATTACCAAACTTTCTATACAAGGGGGGGTCACTTCACATTGGTTCCTATGTCCCTATGATTTGCTTTCATCATTTTTTTTTTAGAACTTACTTTCTGACTTCAGATGCTACACGTTCTTCTTCCACCTATTCTGGATTCAGTTATTTCTCTGAGGCATCCTGTTCCTCGTAGTAGGGAATGGAATTTGAGATCAAGATCTGGGCACTAGATGTGCTCCTTGCTACTGGGGTATCTTTTTTTCTTGGCTCATTTAGCAAGCAGAGCTAGGAAATGTGTGTGTGTGTGTGTGTGTGTGTGTGCGTGTGTAGAGAAAGTACACACACACAGATATGCATATATGTATACATATATACAATATATATTAAAAATCATGAGTTCACATCAGAACAATGCCATGTGGTCCTCTCTTACCTCCTCCAACCCATATTTGCATGTACCTTCTTCCACAGTGAAAATGCTGGCTCACAATATCAACTTTATTGCTCAAACATATAATATATCTAAAATAGTTTTATAATTGCTTCACATATACCACTCCAATAAACCAACCTTCTAAAAATAATTCAAAATTTGTTTTCCATTCTTACATTTACTACTCACTCACCCCCAATCTCATCTAAGGCTGATACAGTCAAATATTATGGTTACCTGTATTATTCCTTCTTTCTTCCCTCATTGTGGTTAAGGACATTCATTTCAAATATAACTACTCATTTGTGTCCATTTGTTTTCAGTTTTAGCAGTTTTCTTAACCCTTCCCATGCTTATTGATTTATTTTTATTTTTGAATATATGAAACATTGCCATGCTTCCAAGACACAAAATATGTATTTTTTTTAATGTAGTTAAAAAAAATGTCATTCCCTCCATTTCCCTTCTACCCCATCAGATGCTGCACCACTAGTGGGGGAAAGGTCTCAATTGGTAACATTTGCCAATTTCCATGGTGTAAATACAACCACAGCAATGGCTAGTTTCACACTACCAACATGACATCAATCAGGCTTACAAAACTCCTGGAAAATTAACTGGCTTTTGCAAGCCAGTTCAAATAAGCTCCAGAATTCCACTCTATATCCTCACCATCTCTTAAAGGTAACCAATGTCATTGTTTCTGGTTTATCCTTGCCATAGAGTATGAAGACAACTAGTTATGTACATATTTTCCCATTTTCCCTTCTTTCTTCCACAAAAAAAAAGTGTATTATATATGTTCTTTTGTACTTCGTAAAGTAGGTAAATATTAACACTACCAAAATAACAATTTATTACTGGAAGTACCAAAGAGGATTCTCAATTTTTATTTCTAAATACTGTCTTATTATTTAGATGCTGAGTACAATGTTTATAAAATAATAATTCTCAACCCTGGCTGCATATTAGAATCACTTGAAGAGTTAAAAAAAATACTGGTGCCTGGGTTCTATTCTGGACCAAACTTTGGGAGGAAGAGTAGAAGGGCAGGTTGGCACCTGGGTATCAGAATTTATTAAAATCCCCCAAGTGTTTCTAATATGCATCAAGGATTCAGAACAATTGTTATAAAGGAAATATACATTTTGAAAATTAATAATGGAAGACATAAGACAATTCAATGCATTCAGATAAAATACCAACCAACTCCTTAAATTAATGACTAAAGTAAATGTCTCAGATGTTTATCTTTCTCTTTTCCTATAAGCCAGAAATTCTGTGTTCCAAGTAAACCTTGTTAATTGCATTACCTATGATTTTCTATCATAATCATTAGTATACCTGTTCATATTCAACAAAACACTATCACTAGTAGGCTATCCTGTTTGGTTTTAACTCCTCCATATCTTTCACCCCAGAACCATTGTTCTTTTCTCCATCATCCCCGTAAACCAAATTGATATAATATTTCTTTTCCATTTTTGAAAATATATTTAAAATATGATTGGTGACAAGCGATATAAAGTTAGAGCTATATATCAGATGAACAGAAATAGGATAAAAACTGAGAGTTCTAGTTGTAAAAATTATATTTAAAAAAATTAAGGGCACACATACATACACACACATGCACAAACACACGAAATATCCTGTCCTCCACACATCTTATATAGTACCTTAAGTACCATTAAGTTGCTCAAGGCAGTAACTTGATATTCATTCTTGATTCTTCCCAGTCCCTCACTACAACATCTAACCCATTAAAAAGTCATGTTAATTATATCTCCAAAATATACGTGCAATTGTCTCCAAGGAGGTGTCTCTTAAGTACAATCAAACCAAAGTAGTCATCTTTAGTCACCTGAAGGTTAATAATACTCCCAAGTTAAATAAGGTAATCAGAGCTGTACATGGCATAGGAGAATAAATACCACAACTACTTTTGTATGGAGACTGCCATACTATAAAGTTTGCTAGTATTATGATCATCTTGCCTTAGAAATATCTTTGATACTCTCAAGTCCCCTTAGTATATTCCTTGGAGAATGTGAAGTGGTTACTGTGAAATATATTCTATGACTGTTACATCACTAAAGAAGGTCTCAGTGGCAGTTACAGATGTGATCTATGGCCAGGCTCCTTGAACACATTCAGAACCTTTTTGGGAAGATATGCATGTCCTTATAAGTTACCCATTAACAGCCCACACACTCACTGGCAAAACAGATTTTAAAACAGACTAAAATACACATTTCCTATAAACTGAATTGAACATTCACATATGCAAATTTTCTTAATAGAAAACGTTTAATAGATGGTTCCAATTCAAATATTCATCTGTTATTGTTAATATTCTAATCTTATTTCACTTCATTTTACCCACATATTTTGGCAATATGTTTTGCCCAGACCATGTCTGTTTCCAATTTGCTTAAACGCCACCTTTCTTTTCATAATCTCCATAAACACCATCGGATTTGTTGCTGGCCTCACACTATGCCTATCAGACTCTATATATGAAAATCACTGTAGACCATTACCTGGGATTGAGAAAGAAAAGCAGGAGATGCATCATTTACGTTTGGTGTCATACATTCTGTCTTTTGAAATTGACTTTTAATGTCATATCTTCCTGGCCCTGGTACTCCCTAAATTACGGAAAGAAAGAAATACGTGTTCTTATTAAGAAAGGATCTACAGCACATAAGGGAAGAGCTGGCTAAATATGTGAACCAAAGCTACAGGGTTTTTCAACGAATTCCTATATAATATTATCAAACAGCTTCATTAAAAGGCAAGCCAGAACAAACTTCTTAACAGCAGCAAAAAAGAAAATTTTCCTTAGCAAAGCTTCCCCTGAACTTAGGAACACACTCTACCTGAGACTTTGCTGCCCTCTACTGATAAAGCCCAGAAAAAATAATCTAGCTGTTCACACGGTTAAATATTAAAATGAATAAAAATGACTTCTATAGTGCTTCCATTTAAAAGTATGCAACTAGCTTTTCTCGAAAAACTACACTTTACTGTCTTTTCAAATTTCTTTTTAGCCTGCTATTTTTCCAACAATAGGTTTCAGGAAGTATTTCAACTACAAACGTTAGAATTATAAGACATTAAGCTTTTAACTAGATACTTTACAATAGATAAGAATTAATTCAGTAAACCCTGAGATTGAGTTCTTTATTATTTTAGTGATACAGATTAGATATTTAATATATATCAAAAACTGCTATTCATCGAATATTTTAATTACCTTGATAAAGTACCTTCCATAGTAAAAAAAATAATAAAGTTAAATTTAAATCTTATGCTTCATATATACTTCAACTATTTTTCTACAGTTGAAATAATTACTCTTTAATTTATTAATTAAGTAATTGGCTTATAAATTGGATGTATAATGAAGTTCTATCAGCATATCCTGTCAGCCCTATCTTTATAATAGTCCAAATTTAACCATTTCCCTCCACCTCCACAACTTTCACTCTGGTCCAAGCCACCACTATCTCTTACCTGAATTATTGTGAAAATTTCCTAAATTCCCCCTACTTCCACCCTTGTTCATCTTCAGCCTATTAACACAGCAGCTAGTGATGGATCTGGTCCAGAATTTAAGTCAGATTCATCACTTCCCTTCTCAAATCCATATAAAGGTTTCCAGTCTTACTTAGAGCAAAACGCAAATCCAACAGTTAGCTAGTTATATAACAATATGCCTATATGTCTAGCAGAGTATAAGAAACCCTGGCAAGACTCCATTTTGTGCTTGCTGGTTCTGAGGTGTTTCATTCATGTATCACTGGTTCCTAATCCAAATGTCCTGCTATGGCCTTAGAGAAGGAAAATAAGTAAAGTTTACTCTTGACCTCTCTGAAACCCTTGCAGACTTTGGCTATGAATAATATCCTTACTTTAATGCTGTTGCTATTTGTATTCTTTTTCTGCAATAATCTATAGATTTAAGCATTGTCAATTTTGCTTTAGTAATCAAACCCTGTCTGCCACTATTAGTGCAATCACAGAAAATGACAAATTTTTGTTGTTTCAATGCACTACATTTTGGAGTGACTGGCTATACAGAAACAAGTAACTGAAACAACAGCTAAATTCACTAAGCACCTACTGTTTGACAGGCACTATTTCAATTCACAGATTTAAAAAAAAAATGTGACACAAAGAAATTAAATTATTTCCAAAAGTAACATTTCTTATAAATGGTTGAGACAGATATTATTGGCTGCTAGCACAGTCCCAATTACCAACCTCCTTTTTCCTGATAGGTAGGAGTGGCTGTGTGACACAGTCCTGGTTAATGAATGTAAGCAATTATCAAATAGAAAAAACAGAAACCAGGGCAAGGTTAGGAGAAAGACTAGTTCAATTTTGAAATGTTAGTTTTGTATCCTTGCTGAGTGGTAAAAATTAAAAGAAATGTTAGTTTTGTAGTTTCTGTAAAACATCAAGGTGCAGATGTCTATATGACAATAATTCATGAAGGAATGGAGCTCAGCAAAGAGGTCAGAGCTATAAATACACACGGGAAGTGATCTGTGTATTTAGAAGTGATCAGTACATATGTGGCCATGAAACTAAATGTGGTTTCTGGGAAAATTGTGTAGAGAAAGAAGAGACAAGGGCTAATAATATTATGTAATATTTATGTGACTCTCAGTATTACATTAATTTTAATACTATATTGTTAAAATCACTAATCTTTTCTAAATGGCCCATATGACTCTATGAATCATTCTAATCTTTAGACTTTATTCTAACATGATTTTGAGATCATTTACTACATTTTTCAACTAATATCTAGACTGAATATTTTGGTCATACTGATAATTATTCCATTTTCCAGAGCTAATTAAAATGCATCTATTTTAATTCCTACACACAAGAAGACATTCAGCATTTTTTTTCCGTCATCTAACATGTAGAAACAAATTTATAAGCAATTTAAAATGATAGTTTGCATCTTACAATGCTTATATCAACCTAATTTTTGCTATATGCTTATACTTGACACTATCTCCTCAAAGAAAACAGGTCTTTTATTTTAAATTGAAATATATTTTAAAAATATGTCCCAGATACAGTTAACTCTTTAAGTGACTTAGTCTTTATGACTGATTTAATGGTATAATATATAACTCAAATACATAATTTGATTTGGGACTGTAGAAAAGAACATGTGTCTATTACACTCATTTGCATAATTGCAACATAAATTTTGATTCATTTAGAAAGCATAATGCATCTTTGTTTCTGATCTAAGGAAACAAACATGCTCTATGTGGTTTTTTAACTAATTAAATTTAAACAGAATGAAATCAAATAAACATGGTAAAGAAAACTCTAAGTGAACAAAACAATTTGAAAAGTAACTGTATTAGTCAATAATAGCATTGCAAGTGTCACTGGGTCTCTCACATGCAGCACTTAGATTATATGCCATTCAAATGAGAAAATTTAGTGACAGGAAGTACTTTGTAGGATAAATCATACACTATTAATAGTTAACTGACTAAACGTTTAGTAACAGAAAACAAAAATAACTTTTCCATGTAAATCTAGGCAAGTAAATCAGGAGAGGCAGAATTTAAATGTAAGCCACTAGGTTTGACTATGTATCAGCAGTGCTTTGGAGTACAGGATTGTCTTACGCATTTTCAACCAAACATGAAATTGAGTAAAATTGATGAAAAGCTACTTAGATTCCATAATACATCTGCTGAATAACAGTTCATGTCAACACTGGCCTGAGTTAAAAATTTAATATACCAAGTCTAAAGTCATACTGCCAAGTTCTGAGGTAAAGTAAATACAAGTAAATGTGGCCATGCTTAAAATCTTAGCACAATTATCAAGAATTACATGAGATTTTTATACTCAAAATTTTTCACCAAGAGGAAACATATACAAATAGTTTATATGGTTTCCCTGTAATTATTATATCCTATGTGGTATATTATCTAGTAGCAGTCAAGATTTATAATGCCTATTTTGGTATATTAGTGCTATGTAAATGCTCAGAGTTCATTAACATTTATTACCGTGCAACACAACATGAACTTCCACAGTTACTTGATATGAGAATATTCTTCATGCTCTTTACAAACCCAAATTCCTCTTTTAAAAGAGAAAATAAACATTATCATTTAATGAATAATACAAAATTAAACACATCCAAATAAAATAATTTTAAGGGCTACAAATCTTAAAAGAAGCTAAAGGACCCATATAAGATTAATATTACACTCACAAAGATAGAGAATTCAAATGCCTGCTGGGGCGAGGAGGGCAAATAAGTGCTGGATAGAAAATGGTGTACTGGAAATCACACCCTCAGCCCCAGGGTCAGCATTTAATCATTCCCAAATGATTGTGGTTAGATTTTTTTTCATTTTTAAGAAAAGCTGAAAATCTGGATTTGTATATGAAATCCCATAAATTACAAACATTGGCAACTAATTCAATTTTTAAAAACTGTATACGCTATAAAAATTCACTTATGGATTAAACTCAGTTGATAGGCCACTGTATTCCACAATCTGCTCTTTAATATTTTAGTCTAAGTATAAATATATTAAAAATATACCTCCATATATAAATTCCTGCACATATTAGCTCCAGATCTTATTAAATCAAAGTCTAAAAGAGGTTCAATGAGTTTGAGTTTTCTATGCCTATAGTATTATCATGATGAAATTATATTTTATTAACCAGTGGTCAGCAGAGACTCAATCTGATGTATCTCTGCTACACACACTGATAGTTCTCAAAGTAGGATTGCATAGGTCTGAAGTAATCTCTGAAATGCAGCGTAGGAAAAAGGCCCGATTACTCATATTTACTTTAACTATTAATTATTTTGCAGTGATAAGACCATATCAAACATTGCTTGATACCACGAAGAGGCTGATTTTTGTCTTCATGGTTCTCATTATTGTGAGACAGAATATCTAACTTCCTATTATATTCACAAGTTACTGAACACAATAAATTAGAATTTTCTGTATCTTCTCCTCTATAAAGTGGATAGAAAATGGGTTGATGGCAATCAGAAAATAAAGTGTGAAAGTAGGCTCAACTGGCCAGATTATAGACACCCTCCTGAGCAGATAAACAAGGCTGTAGAGCAAGTCATCAAGTAGTGAAAGTACCAGAGTCAGAACTTTCTCTGAATCTGTGTGGTGGAATGTCAATATGGATCTCACATGGATGTACTAGCATCAAGAAGATGATGGAGAAATTCTGATTCCCTAAATTGACGATTCTTGTAATTATCTAAGAGCACTAAAACAAACAAGGCATTTAATACCCAAGATGAAGACAACTCGTTGTCTATTAGTTTCAATTATAGTGTTTCTTAAAGTTTAGCACCTACATACTCCTTAATAGGTAATCAGTGCACATGGAGATCATCAATTTAGGTAAATTTTTAAAAATGTATTTCTTAATTTTCTTGATAAAAATTAGCCATACTTTTTTTTTTTTTTTTTTTTGGTTAAGAGATGGGATCTCACTCTGTCACCCAGGCTGGACTGCAGTGGCATCAATCATAGCTCACTGAAGCCTTAACTCCTGTGCTCAAGGGATCCTCCTGCCTCAGCCTTCCAAGTAGCTAGGACTATAGGCGCCTGCCACCATGCCCAGCTAATATTTTTTTAACTCCCTTTGTAGAGACAGGGTCTTGCTATATTGCCCAGGCTGTTCTCAAACTCTTGGCCTCAAGCAATCCTCTCACCTCCAAAGTGAGGTATCACAAGAATGGAAAAATAGGCACCACATGCACTCACCATCAAATTGGCACTGACTGATCAACACTAAGGTGCTCACACAGTAGTAAAATTCTTTGGGGGCAGGGGGTGGGTAAACTCGCAACTAATGGATATGGTGAACGTTGTAGGGGGAGAAAGGGCAGGTCTCAAATAATGGTTGGGATGTGGCAAAGTCATAACATGTAACCAAAATGTTTGTACCCCCATAATTTCCTGAAATAAAAATAAATAAAAGTAAAAAAATATATTCTTTAAAATATATAACCTACTTGAATATGTAAATTACTTTAGTGGCCAAAAATTTTACCAAATTACACATTTGGTGGAAAATGTAATCCAACCTGACTCTCAAAAAATGCAAATTCAGTATGGGATATTTATGTATTAATGCAGACATCTGTCAAAATGTAAGGAAAAAGTCACATTTTAATATTACTCTATTTGGAAAAGAGCTTATGTCACATTCCCTTATCCATGTCTAACAAGAAAATATATCTTCATCTGCAGAAACACTGATAAAAGAGAAGAGAAATGGCAGTAATATATATATCTCTTTCTACTAGGCCAACTACTAATGTTACCATTCATGAGTCAGGAAGATGTAATATCCATAAATCACTTTCACTGTTAAGTGTATTGCATGTACTCAAATTGCCTAATTCATTCTCCCTACCTATACCTGTACAAGTGACTGCTTTATTTATTGACAAGCTTATTATTTCTGACAATCAATATCAGTTATGGTTCTTTTCATTAAATGTATAATATGTATTCAGAAACATGAAGAAATCCAATTCCTTTTTTAAGAGGTTAGAATTTATGGATGTCAAAAGACTCAACATTCAAACATGGCCTCATCAATTACAACAAAACATTGAGGAAATGTTTCCTTCTCAGCTCTCTCCTTTTTTTTTTTTTTTTTTTTTTTTTTTTGAGACAGAGTCTCACTCTGTTGCCCAGGCTAGAGTGAGTGCCGTGGCGTCAGCCTAGCTCACAGCAACCTCAAACTCCACTCCTGAGCTCAAGCGATCCTCCTGTCTCAGCCTCCCGAGTAGCTGGGACTACAGGCATGCACCACCATGCCCGGCTAATTTTTTCTATATATATTTTTAGCTGTCCATATAATTTCTTTCTATTTTTAGTAGAGATGGGGTCTCACTCTTGCTCAGGCTGGTCTCGAACTCCTGAGCTCAAACGATCCGCCCACCTCGGCCTCCCAGAGTGCTAGGATTACAGGCGTGAGCCACCGCGCCCGGCCATCAGCTCTCTCCTTTTTAGGAATCTAAACCATTACTATAGTTCTCTAAGAGTTCATCATTCTCATATAAAAACATTGATACAACAAGAGATTAAAACTGTGTATTTGGTTATTAAGATAGGCTTTTTATATTAATAGAAGGCAATTTTGGAACTGTACCTCAGACAAGTGATTGACAAAAGTCTGAAATTCCACAATGTAAACACTAAAGAAATTATTTCAACCTAAACTGAATTATTGATACAGCTCTTTATAAATTCAATTTTAAAGAAAATTTCAATCCAAGTAGCCAACCATGGTTATTTAACTATTAAAAATAAATAACTAAATGACTTAGCTTTTTAAATAGTATTGCTTATTACTATACATCTGGAAGCCAGAGAGCCTGTGCTTCTGATATTAAAATAAGTTAATGTCTTAATAGTATTCCAGCCAGTAATACCAAAAAGATTCATTTGCCTAATGAAGTTTTGAGAGCAAAAAAAAGAGGGCAATATCAATATGGAAAATATATTTGACATCTTATTTTATATCTTAAAAGAACCCATACTCAGATAATCTATTACTTGTACTAATTAGGTATAAATTTAAAAGAAATGAAGAATAGAGCAAATACATTTCAGAAAGGTTTAAACAATAAGCACTGAATCAAAAGGAGTTTCCCCATAAACTTGTATCTTTTGACTTAGTTATGGTGGTTGAAGCCTTGTTAATATTGTGCTTTATTAGTTATTATGAAAAAATCCTCTTGTTCTTAAGCCTATACTATGCAGTAATACATTTTTTTCTATCATTATCCAAAATCCCTTCTGTCATTTATCTTTGAGTTAGAAGAAAACAAAAGCAGTTTTTTTAATTCTCATTTCTCTGATAAGTTTCCTTGATCATGTGCCCTAGAACAGGGGTCCCCAACCTATGGTGAGTTGTGTAATTATTTCATTATACATTACAATGTAATAATAATAGAAATAAAGTTCACAATAAATGTCAGGCACTTGAATCATCCCAAAACCATCCCCCCCACCACCTTGGTCCATGGAAAAATTGTCTTCCATGAAAACAGTCCCTAGTGCCTAAAAGGTTGGGGGCCGCTGGCCTAGGATACCTACATTGTCCAAACCTAATCTTTATTTCACAATGAGGTATTGGTTTTACAAAGTAAGTCATAATCTTTTGTATATCCTTATGTATATGTATGTCAAGAAACAACTAGGCTGTTCTGCTCCTTTGACTATCCTATGCCCTTTGCCACCACAAGGCCTTTGACGTTCCCCCAGAATATACTTTCCTTGCTTCTTCCTCTGTTTTATGTTCTCCTTGAGATCTCAGCTCAAGCCTCAGTCCTAAAGGATAGCCTTCCTTTCCTGATCTCTATGACTAGGTCAAATTCCTTTATTTAAACTCTCAAAACTCTGGTACCTCTTCTTCCCAGCATTTGTTTCTATGATGCTTTTTTGCTAGACTGATTATAAAATCCCTAAGGACAAAGACCACATGTACTTTTGTTTATCATTCTTATCTCCAGAAGTTAGTTAGTACAGTACCTTGAATTTGGTAAAAGCTAATGAAATACCTGTTGAATAAATTATTGAATGAAGCACAAGTATTTGAAAATGGCCACTAATCTGAATGGCTCCTGAGTTTCTTGACAATATTAAAGTGAACCAAATCAAAATAAAAAAATTATCCATGTTTTCTCTTAAACATGTCTAGGGGCTCTCTGGGTCCAGACTCAAACAATGAGTTCCAGAAGTTGTATGCAGGAGTGTAAATATTGTCATGCATCACTTAATGAAGGGAACAAGTTCTGAGAAATGCACTGTTGGGCAATTTCATCATTGTGCAAACATCCTACAGTGTACTTACACAAACCTAGATGGCATAGCCTACTACACAGCTATATGGTACAGCCTATTGCCCCTAGCCTATAAACCTGTACAACAAGTTACTGTACTTAATACTGTAAGCAACTGTAACACAGTGTAAGTATTTGTGTATCTAAATATAGAAAAGGTACAGTAAAATTATGGTATAATCTTATGGGACCACCATCATATATATAATCCATTATTGACCAAAAACATCATGACACAGTACAAGACTGTATGGTGACAACCATTACATGCCACTGTATTTCAGAATATGAGTATGTACCAAACATTTTTAAAATTTTTAAAAATTTACTTAAAATGTATGAGCAAAGATATGAATACGTGTGTTCATTTTACTACAACTGGTCATTTATGTAAGTGTATCTATCATCCTTTTTTAAAACATTGTCACTGTAATGCCTAATTTATTTCTCATCACAGGAGAATTTGGTGTTCCATATACATATATTTTCTAGATAATGGAAAAGAAACCTTTAAATAATTGTTTTTTATTTAAGTATTTTTAGACATGGCATAGTAAATATCTTATGAATGACATATATAAACTCTTCTGCTATAATAAATAACTCTAGGGTATATTTTAATTTTGTGCATGCTCTTTATTAAGTTTTACCTTTTCCTTATCTGTCACCATGACTTGTTGCAATCAGTATGACTCTAATAAGCTCTTTTAATTGTCTGTGGGCTAGAATATCATAGCAGAAAGTTTGTTGACAGATGCCTAAAGTAAGAACAATAAGTTCTAAGGATCCTTCTTAGCCCAAAAAAGCATGAAAAGTAGTGACTAAAAACATCTAGTGCTTATAGAACAAAATTTGAGTTCTAGCTGTTGAGAGACAAGTCTCCATGAAGCTCTCACATTTCCACACACATCTAGATATTAATAGTCAATATGTTCCAGGACTACCTTTTCAAGAAGATTTGCATAAGCCCTAGGATGATGAAGACAGTAACTTCTGGAGAAAATTTACTTACGTTCTCGGATAGTAAATACAGAGACATCCTCTTTCCCCAAAGGCATTTAAGGGCAATAAAAGTAGAAATGCCTACCTCTTCTTCCAGGGGTAGAATTGCTACATGCCAGGTTAATAATCTGTCTTTCTCTGGAAGCAAGGATGGGTATGTTTGCCAGCAGCTCTCATATAAAATTAGAGTCTACTAATTTCAGGGTTTCTCTCCTGTAATGCAACCCCAATTGTGTGTGTAGGCAACACTTGGCCCTGTTCTTGTTGCTCCATGAGTCTAAGACACCAGGGAACCAGAGCCAAGATGTTACTAATGCTGTAAGTATTAAACTATCTAAATTCATTTGGGCTTATTATCTCCTTAGCCAAATCTATCGAAGAGTTGCAAGTCAACTGTCTTAGTTCATTTGTGTTGCTATAAAGCAATACCTGTGGCTGGATAATTTATAAAGAAAAGAGGTATATCTGGCTCACAGTTCTGCAACCTATACAAGAAGCGTGGTGCTAGCATCTGCTTTTGGTGAAGGCTTCAGGTTGCTTCCACTCATGAAGGAAGGGAAAGGAAATCCAGCATGTGCAGATCACATAGTGAGAGGGGAAAATAAAGTGGGGAGGTGTGCCAGGCTCTTTTAGCAACCAGCTCTTGTGGGAACTAATAGAGGGAGAACTCACTCATTACTGTCCTTGGCACCAAGCCATTCATGAGGGATCTGCTCTCATGAACCAAACACCTCCCAATAGGCCCCACCTCTAATACTAGAGATTAAATTTCAACATGAGATTTGGAGGGGTCAAACAAACCAAAGTGTAGCATCATTTCTGTTCAATAATCATCTGAAAGTTACATTTTCTCCTCTGAAGGTAACTGTCTTTTCTCTGACCACTTTTAAGAATTCCTTTTTCTATTTAGTTTTCAGCAATTTTAACATGCTGTGCCTTGGTATGGTTTACTTTGTGTTTATGCTGCTTAAAGTTTATAGACCTTCTTAAATCTATAGGTTGATGCCTCTCAACCCTTTTGGAAAATTCTCGCCCAGTATCTCTTCACATAGTGCTTCTTTCTTTCCTTCTGGCACTCTAATTACACATATGTTCATATGTCTCTTGCACTCTATTCTGAGCTTCTATTCTTTTATTCTCTGTTTTTCAGTCTGAATATTTACTGCTAAACTAGCCCCCAAATATTCTAATTCTCTCTTTTGCTCTAGAATTAGTGAAATGATAGAGAGATCTACAGCTCTAATCTTCTTAAAACCATCAACTGAGTTCTTTATTTCATGTACTGTATTTTTACTACTGAAACCTGTACTTGATTTTTTTTATAAACTCAGTTCTCTATTAAATTCTTCATCTCATTCCTCACTCCTCAGCATATTAATCACAATTATCTGCAAGTCTTAGAAGTTAAATATCTTGATCAACTAGGGGGTCTGATGTCTTCTTGGATTATAATTGAATGCTGGACATTAATATGGAAAAATCTATAAACTCTGAATGACGTTATCTTACTCCAGAGATCTACTGTTCTTCTGTCTTGCAGTTAAAAGGGCAGAACATCTTGGGTCAATCAGGGAGAGAAATTTTGAAGCTGCGTTTAAATCTTTGTGAATCTAACATATTTTCTATTCCTTATTCCTGAAAATCTGAAGAGTTTACTCCTCTTCCAGGCTAGTACTTTGTCTCATTTTCTGTCTCCCTAGCTAGCACCTTGAGACGGCATAATTTAGCCTACATTGTAAGCTGGCACTCTCTACTTGTATTCTTGGCTTCCTACCTGCATAGCTTATAAATCAACAAATACCCCCAGAGGGGAAAGCAGCACAGAATGCCAGGATTGCTTTTCTGTGATTCCCTTTACTCCTACTCTTGGTTCCCGAATCATTGATTGAATTTCAATTTTTGTTTTCCTAACTCTGTGAGACTGCTGAAAGATTTTACCAGTCATTTCTGTTTAGCATCTTAGTTATTCTTCCTCTACCACTTACAAATCAAAAGACGCTCTGACAGAAAGAGTCCCAGGTTAACATGAATGCACTCCCCCTTCTCTTTGGAATCTTTATCTCTTAAGTCTTATCTCCTTTGGTTGCTTTCCGCTGCCTTCTACTATTTGGCAATCATATAATTTATCTAGCTTCTATACTTGTTCTCAACAGGATATTTGGTCTGATACAAGTTACTCCAGTATAGCCAGAAACAGAAATCTTCACTATTCTTTTTAAGATACTTAAGTAGGCAAATGAATAGCATTAAATGAGAAAAAAAAAATTGGTCATGTAATAATGAAATTCAACTTCAATGACAGGAATATATTCTGTAGATTATGAAAAGTAACTCCTCTGTCCTTCAGAATATCACATAAACTTTTATATTTTTCTGAAAATTTAACTATGAAGTCTGAAACCCTCGAGGGCATTTATAAAATCTTCAAAAATGAAAGACCATACAATTTTTAAACGTATTAAAAAAGCAAATGAACAGTAATACATCCAAATAATCTAACATAAAAAATTGAAAAAACTAAAAACCCAAACAAGTGTAATTTGTAACAGAGAAGTCTTTTAAAATTTTATTAAAATTGATATAACCTTAGTCTCATAAATAGCTTGCTGTTTTCTGGCTCATATTTTTAATCACAATTGAAAATGTCAATGTTTGTTTCCATATAAACATTTGATGGAAATTCAAGTAAGAAAATGTTCCTTAAAGTGATAATTTTTTAAATTTTTGGAGATTTTAGAAGCATTAAAATAAACGTTGAGATTGGCCATGTGTGATTTTTGACATTAAAGCAGTTATGGGTATTTCAAAGTTTATGTCTTTCCCTGAGACTGCCATTTCAAACTAGTCAATCCTCATGTTCCCTGCTGACAGTATAATGTTGGAAGACATTTGATATAAGAGTAGCAAATGCCAGCAATATCTCTAAAGGTCACTATAATTTTAACAGGTATAGTTAGAAATGCTATTCTCATTCCAAATTACAACTTCACTATATTTTTAAATAAAGAGTATAATTCTACCTTTTTGTTTTTTAACTAAAAACATTTCTATTAAAACATTAAAACATACAACTTTGTAGCACATGATAACAGAATTTTTGCTACTATTAGCTACATATTAAGGACTTGCTGATCCAGGCATTTAATCAACAAACAAAATGATGCTATTTCTAACTTCAAAGACCCTACAATCATGGTTCTCAAAGTTTGTTCCAGTGACCCCTGGAGATTCCCTGATATTCTTGCAAAGAATCCTCAAAATCAAAATTATTTTCACATTAATACTAAGACTTTGACTATTTAACTTGTTCTCTCGTAAACACTTGTGTATTCTTGTATTTTAAACATTTCTCAGTTTCAATTTCTAATACAATAAGTATCATTAGATACAATCCACATAAAAGGTCTTCTGGGTCCTCAATAGTTTTAAGAGTATAAAGAGAACTAGTACCTCACAACCTAAAAGATAAATTTAGGAGAAAATAATAAAACAAAGAAATGTTGCCATGTATAGAGGACTGAAAAATCTCACACAAGATAAAAATAGTAAAACATTGGTAAATGTTATATTGTTAAATCCTAAATTTCCAACTATATCAAATATATCATATATATAAAATTCCTACCCTCACAGGACTAAATATTTTTATGTTATTAATGTGATCTTCTGTCTCTTTTAGCTATTTCAGTGAGAATCACAATGGTAGAAGAAATATATCATGGAAATACCCCACAACATATTCCTAATTCTTTTATTCTCTTTGCTCCCTTGATAATTTTAAACTCAATAAATACAAGAAAAGTTTCCCCAGAATAAAATAAATTTTATCTCAGACACAAGTTAAATGTCATTTCAAGTATGATCTTTAAAAATCTTTGTTTCTCTTTACAAATAGTGCAAAGCTAGTTAATCACTAACAAAAAAAATTCATGAAGAAAACACACACTTTTTGTCAAAAAGTAAGGCATTATGTTTTTAATATACCCTTACTGGACTCCTTACAAAAAGAATATCTTTACCTAAGAATATTATGAAGTGAAATTTAGTCCTTTGCTATTGTTATTATCATAATTTGGGAGTCCTCATAATATATTTTTCTTAAAAACTTACATGAAAGAAAATAAATTCACCACTAGTTAGCTGATGATATTTAAGGAAAAATAAATTTCTTTAATTGCTAAGTATTCCAATTCCCCAAGACTCCAGCCTGATTTCTGAATAAAAAGTACTAGATTCAAAACACTGTTCTACAGTACTATGTTAAGAGAAACTATGTCACACAACAGTTTTCAATGATCTCAGTGTTTTAAGTATATACAAGTGGTTGGCACTTGTGGTGACCCTGAACGTTAATAAACAAAACATCTCAAAGGAGAAAAAAGAGAAGCAGGTGTGCAAAGATAAATGTGCACAACCAATATCTTACCATTATTTACACCAAGGATGTTACAATGAATGTAATTAATCTTCCCTTTAAAAAATTGCTTGCTACCATTGAAAGGCAAAGACAGTCTTCTATAGATATAATTCAGTGCTAAAATTGCATACTTTAAGACTACAAGTGATTTTCCTTTCATTTAAATCAGACTGATTATATATGCAGATCTCTAAGCTTTTAATATTTTAAATTTGGAATTTAACATCATATGTTATAAGGCATAGTCCTATTTGAAATCTATTAGATAAATGAAAGGAAATCTTAAAATATATTTATGATATAGAAGCATCATTAGTAATAACCATATTTATTATATATTATGTTTCTACTAAAGTCTTTCAAAATACTATTAAATTCAAATAATCTGAATGAAAATTTATAATCAACCTATGCCTGACTTACAATTCAATTATATCCTAGCTTTTTCACATGTGCACAATAGTTATATTTTATATATACATTGAAATAATTCATTTCTCCTCCAAAATAATATTTTGCATAAACTGTTTATATTTATCTACATGGGAGCATGTTCTTTAAAAAAAATTAATATATCACCATTACTCAAAATATTTTTCTCACTCCATGGCAGGTAAACGTGGATATGTGTCCTGTATAGGATGACTTTGCATGTCCTCCAGGTAGCCCCAGAGGGCAGTGTTGGCAATAATGATCCATCTGTTCACCACTGGCAACTACAAAACTTCTAATGAAGACAGATGTGGGTCACCCTGCACAAGCAGACTGCAGGGTGTTAATGAATCTACCTAATGGTCACTACCTGCCACCCTTGACTGATTGATGACCTAAAAGGTTTAATCTGAAAAGCAAAAAGGAGTATTTCAGGTACTCATTAGTCTTACCAAGACATTGCTTTCACTTTCTCTTACATACTCACTCTTTAATACTTGTCTTTATCAATTCTTAGAAAATATTACTGAGTATTTCTTAGACTCAATCTTTAAAAATAACCTTGTTAGCACTTTTGAGAAATTAATTCCTCCTAAACTTCTCTACTGATTCACAAGATATCAACTCCATAATGTGATACAGCAATACTATATATGAGAAACACAAAAGGTAATATTTTCCTGTCATAAAATCCTTTAGGCACATTTACATGTAATTCTATAATTAATACCAGTTTCTCTAAAATGTTACTTTTAAAATACTATTAAATGTCAATAGCTTTCTTGAAATAAAATTATTTCACTCTGTCCCAAAAGGTATATTCACTTACAGAGAACAATTTATGAAATATTTATATATTTATTAAAAAAAGGTATAGAGATGGTCATTTTACTTTCTTAAAGGTGCTGTAGGTAATATTTAAGAATCATAATTTAGGCAGTTTATTTTTCAGGATAAAATGTGTATTACATTACACCTAAGCTCTTAAAGAAAATCTAACATTGTTGAAATAGGTTCTCAGAAAAATTGGTATATAAAAAAGTAAATATATATAATCTAAAAGTAAAAACTTACTACTTATAAAGAACATATGCACATTTCATGTATAAATAAAACTATGAGAAATACTGATTAATGTAAAATAATTTTAATTAAGTTTGAAGAAGTTTCTACAGTTTATAAACTATATTGTTAAAAATTTCACTTTCTGTATAGAGATTTAAGATAACCTGTTGTTGCTTCAGTCACAAATGGACTAATTTATTCTTACAGCAATTCAGTTTACTAGAGTAGATAATGATGAATGAACTTCATTAAGATTACCTGGCAATAATTAACAGATACAAGTCACGTGAACACATGCACACAACATACATATATGTACACACACATACTACCCCAGTAACTATTTTTAAAGAAAAAAGGTGTTCCTTTAGGATAAAAAATCTAAAATATCCAAGAAAAAATTCAATGTGAATTTTTGAAAAGAAAAAGAGAATAGGATCACTGAAATAATTTTAAATCAGGCAAATGCAAAGTACAATTGTAAACACAGTATCAAACTAATTACAATATGAAATGCAGCAAAATATTAGTTTTAGTCATATGCAGGCTATGATGCAGTTATCATAACTCCTATCTCCAAAAACAATGTACAAAGATGAATTACCCATGGCTGCTTCTGTCACTGAAGTCATTATGAGAAAAGTAGATACGGATTTTTTTCAAACAGCAACAATTAATATTTATGTAATACCTTGAATGTAATAAGTGCTTTTACATGCATTTTTCATTTCTTATACAATCCTATGAAGTAGGAATTTCATAACTCCCATTTTATAAATTAAAAATCTCAGAGAAAGTAAGTTACTTTTCAACATCCACACTAAATAATAAGAGATGGAGCAAATTTTCACAACCGTTATTTTCTAATTCATAATTACCATGGTCTCTTTTTCCCTACATTTCAAAGTTGAAAGTGAGGTCTACTTGATTTACGCCATAACTGTACCTTATTTTACAGCAACATTTCACTTACCAAGGAGCCATTTATTCAGCTTGCTTGGATATATGAAACAGACAAAGAACAAAAGATATCTCTAAGTATAATATATATCTCATAGGCAAAAAAAATTAAGATTTCATATTTTCTCATAGTCCAATACACAGGATCTTCATTCAACTGCTACTTGCTTATGTTGTATTTCCAAACCTAACAATGTTTTAGAGCCCCATATAATCCTTCCAAAAAATGAAACTACAGGGTCTCTACTAAAAATCACAAATTTAATGGCAGGTTCAGTATGCAATCTAATAGAGTGGGTTGTGAGTGGAGCAGGGACAGAAAGTGCAGACAGGGCATCGTATCAAAACCAGCTAGCCAAGGCTTGGGAGATCAGAACACAGGAATAAATCTGAGAGCAATCTATTCCTGCCAAAAGTCTCTTTCTGGTCCAAGCTACTTTAAACAGCCCACCTAGATTTGCTTTTTGCTCTGCTGTATCTTCGAGGTGCCTAATACCTGACACCACTGCTCCCTGTGTCACCAATCCCTGGCTTTGTGGACTGTCGGTGATGAAATGTGCCCACAAAGTCAAAGGTTCACCAAGAATGAAGGTCCATCCTGATGCATGTGGGATTCCAGTTTAATTAAGATCAGATGACAAGAAGGAAATCCCACCATACAACCTGGATGAACCTGAATGACATTATGTTAAGTGAAATAAGCTAGGCACAGAAACAAATACTGAATGATCTCACTTATATATGGAATCTTTAAAAGTCAAACTCATAAAACCAGAAAGTAGAATGGGTGGTTACCAGAGGCTGGCAAGGAGAAGCAGGTATTGGGGAGATGTTGGTCAAAGGGTACAGAATTTCAGTTAGACAGGAGAAATAAGTTCAAAATATCTATTATACAGCATGATGACTACAGTCAATAATAATATATTACATACTTGAAGATTGCTAAGAGAATAGATTTTAAGTGTTCTAACCACAAAAAATAAGTACATAAGGTAGTACACATGTTAGTTTGATTTAGCCATTATGCAATGTGTACATATATCTAAATATCACATTGTACACCATGAATAGATATAATTTTTATTTGTCAATTTTTAAAAAAGAAAGAAAAAAATTAATAAAATTTAATGGCCATGAATTTTATCTCGGTAATTAATGACATTCCTTGAGATGAGTATCAATAGGAACCAAACTGTTCCAGGATTCCTTTCTAAGGAGCTCATTAAATTAATTTGGAAAAGGATCAGGGCCCAGGGGTGAGAAAGAAAAGAGCAGATATTCAGGTTTATTACTGCTATAGTTGACTTAAGATAACAGACTACCTGGTAGATTTACAAACCAGAAAAGTATACTTTCTTGGAGCTAATGATAGAAAGCCATTAGTTTAGGGCACAGAAGAGTTGCAGAAATTTTCATTTGTGTTCCATAATGTCAAGACAAAATTGAAACCTTCAGTTTTCTTAGGACAATCTTCCAATGACATATAGAAATCCCAAGTCATGATAAACTACATTATTTTAAAATAAATTGGTGACTGCAAATTTAGGAGTATCTGAAGTCTCAAGAGACTTGGAAGATGTCAAATATCTTCTAATTACTCACTGAAGGGAGTGGGATATATCATGGCACAGATGGATTTCATGGATAGGGGTTACACAAATATAAGTGCATATGTAGCAGGTTATCAACAAGGGAGGATCATTCCAAATGATAAATGGAGTTGGAAACATTGGAAAAATAGCAAAAATATGTTTGTGCTTTTGGGCAAAAAAAGGTGAAGTGCCAAGTTCAGTGGAGTGATGTGTATAGTCAGTCTTGCCTTTAAGACAAAATATCCAGCAGTGCATTAAAATGGGCCTTAACATGTTTATGCTAGTCATAATCTCTGTTCTGACACCTTCCTTAGCTATGTATTATTATGTTTACCAATCAATTACTGATCTTCCTAGATACTAAACTATTTCCTTACTTTCCTACTTACAATCTAACCTCACTTCTCAGACCCAATAATCAGCTTCTGCCTTTGAACTTTCCCTTCCCTATCTATATCTTAGATGCTGCCACGGCCATATTTATGCATTTGCCCTGCCTGTCAAAGCTGCTACCCTCTATCATGCCCCCTCCACTGTCAGAGCTGCTACCCTCTATCATACCCCCTCCACTCTAAGAGCAGGATCAAATAAGTGACTGCAAAGTTCTCAAATCAGAGAATCAATTGAAGTGAATGGTGTTCGGTGAGGGTCAGGTGTTCTAGAGGCTAACACAGAGTGTTGACACAGAATTGAAGGCTCTCGATTAAAAGCTAAAGGCATTAAATTAAAAGCAAAAAAAGCTACTATACGATTTATCTGTGGGGTCAGTTTTGAATATCAGTGTGTGCTGATCCCTCCTCCTGATCCCAGGCTGAAAACTCCTGGAAGATATGGCCTTCTTTTCCCCAAAAATACAAGGTAGTCATTGTCCATTGAGTTTCCCTTCCTCAATGCATGAGGCAAGGGAAAATGAGATATGTAAGGTAGTGGGGTTCCCTGGTGAAAACACAATCAATCTTCTTTCAAAAATTAAAAAAAAAAAAAACCTGAAGGAAGACCATCATTCTGAGAATCCAAGAATACAGGCCTGGAAATAACCTGGAGAATTTCTAGATAGCTTTGACTTAGCTTTACAGAATCTATTATTCTGACAAGGCATCATATTTTATTAAAAGCTAAAGATGTGGTTAGACACTCAGTTTTGTGTAGAGGTATGACTTGTGTTCCTGGGTCAAGACTCCCTGCATCTTTGCCAGCAGGACCAGATTCTCTGTCCCAAAGTCAATATTTTCAATCCTTGAAAACATTTCAATCTTGAGGATAGGTAGAATGCTGTAAATTCCTCCAATCCATGACACTGAGGTAAAGGGGGCTGAGCAGGGGTCAAAGCTTGAGCTTTATAGACTTAGCATAGAAAGCAAAAAGAAGTTATTAATTAGTTCAGTCCAAGATATGACAAGCAGGGTCATGGCAAATAGTTTTGTTCAATAGAGGCTACGATAAGAGTTTAAGTACAGTAAGCACTGAAAGCCATCGCTGAGACATAATCAAGCATTAAGAACTGAGAAGTATTGGCAAATAGGAGGAAGCAAGATTAGGAGAAAGTTATGAAGACAACTCAGCCATCCTTAACAGTACACTTCCCATCCACCAATGAGGCCACTGGAACCCAATGCAAACTTCCTGCAACTATGTTCTACTCTAGTGCCTCAGGGAATTTCTGTAGCTTCTACTTTCTACTCTTTATTTTGAATCCACTTTCTATACTAAGGGACACCCACCTTATCATAGCACTTAAGCCAGGCTCTGTCCCAGTTTAGTCCTACCCCATTTTGTAAATCCTGCACAGATGGAGTGCCCCAAGACCTCATTTACCTTTGAGGGAAGATCAGAGAATGAGACCCAGAGATGCATCATTTCTTGACTATAAAAGAAACTTATACCCAGTCTCCCTTCTTCCCATCTCTCCTATACGCTGGTTCACTCTTAATACTGTCAAATATTGCCCAAATAACAAATCATGTCACTCCCTTAATAAACTCTCCACTGACTTCCTTTTGGCTGTATAGTAAAGTACAAAATACTTACATTGGCATACAAAGCCCTTCTATCACAATCAAAACTGTACCCTTAATAAATCTACTCAATCTCTATTGCCACTATTGCCATAATCTTCCACTCTTGCCCTCTTCATTCTAGTGTCCTTACAGCTGAAAGATCTTGTTTCTTCCCTACATAAAACCCTTTACTGCCCTACGAATAAAATCAAAACTTCTTACCACGGCCTACAAAGCCCTGTCTGACTTGTCCTCGATCTACCTCCCCAGCACCACCCCACACCATTCTCTTCCTTCACTGAACCTCAGCCCCACTAGCCTTCTCTCAAGTCCCTGTTCGTTGCCCTCTCAGAAACTTAACACATGCAGTCATGGTTCTGGAACACTAAAAACCTGAAAAACATTTAATTTTGTGCAAGCGTTCTTAAATCTTTGTTCATCCCCAAATCTAAGCTCTTTCAGGATCACCACCACATATTACTAACTGCAATAAATTTCCAAGTGCCTGTTATATTAACCTTTTTAGCATAATTTTATTTATTTTAAACTAAAACTACCAATTTAAGATCTATAATATTAGTAAAAATTATTCTGTGCAATCTTATACTAATCTAGAGAAAAACATATTTTATAAAATATATCTTTAAAACACAACTTTTAAAATTCTAATAATTTTGATAAATTTATATAGATAAATAGAAGTAACTTAGTTTGCAACTAGAATTTAGTATTTTAAAATAATTCCAAGCTATTTCCATTGGGCAGAACTTCCAAAAGAACTAAAATTTCCAATTTAGCTTTGCGCAAATGAACTGCAAATTTTCAAATCTTGCCATATAATTTTTAAATATTTGTTTTAATGAATATGAGAAATGAATGAATAAATATATCAATAAAGAGCCAAAGTATTGGCGCCACCTAGTGAAATTTTACTCAGTTATTTGAACTAATATGAAGCTAATATAGCAACTTCGTAAATTTTGTATTACCAAATCAAAGAACTTCAATAGAAACAACTGTTAAGTGTTTGTGCCTAGTAAACAGTTCTTGAGCCCAGCAGGGTAGACCAAGAAATGTATAACAATATTTTTGAAACCAGGCCAGGCGCGGTGGCTCACACCTGTAATCCCAGTACTCTGGGAGGTCGAGGAGGGAGGTCAGAAGTTCGAGATCAGCCTGAGCAAGAGCGAGACCCCGTCTCTACTAAAAAAATGAAAGAAATTAGCTGGAAAACTAAAAATATATAGAAAAAATTAGATGGGCATGGTGGCGCATGCCTGTAGTCCCAGCTACTCGGGAGGCTGAGGGAGGAGGATCGCTTGAGCCCAGGAGTTTGAGGTTGTTGTGAGCTAGACTGACACCACGGCACTCTAGCCCAGGCAACAGAGTGAGATTCTGCCTCAAAAAAAAAAAAAAATTGAAACCAGCTCCTCCTTCTAGACAAGAAAATTAACTTTTTTTAGGGCACAGAATTGAAAGCATTTCTTAATCAAAATAAAGTAGAAAACTTGTCTAAAATGTAGGATGAAACCAAAAAAAGAATTCTCTTAAAGATTCTATTAATATTAAGGAAGATAAAAATTTTTTTCATTGCCAAAAGCAAGACATAATCCTGAATAAAATATTCAGGTTGAATAAAAGTTAAAATTTGTATTTTTAACAGAAGTTCTCAGTAGATTTAGAATGCGATATGTATTCAAGGTTAATTATAAGTAAAAACTCACAATCATTCATTAAAATATTATATTCATATTATTACATGTTTTGTTCTAACACCAGAAAATGTTTAAATCCAAAGGTACTATAACACTTATTTTTTAAATTATTTTACTGCTTTCAAACTCATACTGCTAAGGCAATAGGATAAATGGGAGGAAAAAAAAAAAAACCTAAGAATTATTCCTTTAAATTCAAATTTTAAAATAAAACTGCTCCTTTTTCAGATCTGTAATTCATTCAGAAAGCATTACTAAACATATATACCTCACTCATTCACTATGGGTATACAAAAGATAAAACAGAATGGAAGATTCTTGTCCTCTAAGAACTATGGTTTAATTTGGGACATAAGATAAACATATCCAAAAACAGATTCCATATACAAGAAATAATATTATTCAAATTAATCATAAGTTCAGCCAAATTAATCGTGAGTTCAGACAAAAGGACCATTAAGCAATAAGGATCAATACAAGCCAGAAATCTGAAATCCTGGGAAACAAGAGAAAGTGCAATGGGTTCGATACAAGGAAAGTGCATTCCAAGACAATTTCAAGAAATCACTACCTATATTTTATTTTTATGTACTATCTATTGTAGAAGTCAGTGCATCTGCTGAATTTAAAGAGCCAAGCAATGGACTGAAGCTATTCAGCCTATCCCCACACCAAATTTACCAACTTTCCCAAGTTGTACCTCTTCCAGCTGCTCCTAATGTGCAGGAGAGGTACTTGGAAGTGTTATTTTCCTGAGATGTTTTAAGGTGATTACTTATTTTTGCCTTTTTCCCCATCCCTTGGACTCCAAGATGAAGATATTTCTCCAGTCGACATACTAGATACTTTCTTCATAACAGCCATTGAAAATTCTGCAGCACTCTACCACTGAAATTCCTTTCCATATTCTCATTTCTATTCAGTGGCATTTGGGCAGCTGAGACTATGAAAGATATACAGAATAAGAGACATTCTTTTTTTTCACAGAGAAAGAGGTGTTTTTCTTGCTCTTCAGTATGAACCAGCTGTTTATGCTTTGGATCTCTTTGCTTATTATCTTCTCCTAAACTGGACTATATTAATTATCTCGACTGTGTATTTCCACAGCTCCTCTCTTTCCATCGACTATTCCAAAAATACGCATCCCTCCAAAAATAAACATCCCCTATGCTGCTATCCTCTCAATCTATCATCTAATTTTTCTTCTTTCCTTTACCACCAAAGTTCTGGTGGTAGAACGTGGAAGAATGTATGAATATAGATATATTCAAAGTTCTAACACCTGGCCCCATTTTCCTCATTCATGGAATCTATTAATAACTTTCATCTGCTACTAAAACTGTTCTCTCAATACTCGCAATACTTAAAATACTCTCTCAATCCCTTTTATTAACTAAGTACAAAGCCTCGCTCTTGTCCTGCATTCCTCTCCATCATTTCTTCCTTTAAAACACTTACTGCAATTTCATTATATCTTTTTAAATTATGTTACATGTTCCTTATAGAACAACAGGAAATTCAACTAAGCAAAAAAGAGAAATTAAAATCACTCATAATCTCACAACTTTGATGAAAACAATATAAATATTTTACTATGAATACATGTACATATATTTATAAATGCCCCTACAAATAATTATGCAAACTATTTTACAATCTGCTTTTTTAAGTTAATAATTATCCATCTTTCTATAAAAATAAATATATTTCTACACCCTCTCCTTTTTGAATCTCTATCTTTCCTTGGTATCTAAATTCCCTAATTCACTTCCTACTTCACTAATTATCTCTACACTGGCTCTTCTACCATGCCTCACTCCCAAAAATCTGTTCTGAATTTTCTTCTCCTCTCTGTATCCCTTCTGTACCTCATCACTTCAATTATCACTTTCATAAAGATGACGGCCAAATCTGTATCTCTACCCATGATTTGTATTACAAATTCTATTTTCAAATTTCTACCGTCCGTTGGTAATTTTTCTCCAAATTCAACTGTCTAAAACTGAACTCATCAACTGCTCGCCATAATGAGCATCTACTGTGATTACCACCTCTGCTAGTAATACAGCCACCCAAATTCAACACTTCTAAATCATCCCTGCCTTTTACTACTTGCTTATCTATACGCACACACACACACACACACACACACACACACGCCGATCAGTATTAGTATTAGTTTTGAATATAACAAAATAATGAAAAATTTAATGACTCCATTTCATAATAATCATTGGAAAACTACTATTTAGCATCATATGGGCTGAAAAAATTGGAATTTAGTGTATGGAAAAGGGTACATCTTCCCTCATTACCTCAAAATTTAAATTAAAAATTTTTACATCTTAGGAACAAATATTTGCTATGACATTAAAGCATTGAGAAAATGTCCTGTACAATACAGTCCCTATATTTCAACTAGCTCATTCAATTCAATTAATTCGTTATTCTGGATTCTTGTGATTCTTTTTTTTTATTTCTCTAGTTTCAGGATGTTCTGATAGAAAAAGTGGTTGGTACAAATCTTCATTTTGAGCAAAACATTTATTAGCTTTGTATTAGACTAAATATGCAAAGAAAATATCAATACTTTCACACTGTCTGATTTAATTATTAATGCTCTCTACCTCAAAATTCTTATTTTATCAGACTTCTTTTCAGAGTTCATTTTTGAAAGAAAAGGAATCACATTATATAGTTACAATAGATAAACAAGCCTCTGGGTAAACTCACATTTTTAATATTATATATATCAAAGCACATATATAATTAGAGGTAAATTATCCTCAAATATGGTCAAATTTAAACTGTATATTAGATCTCACTAGAAAAGAACACACCAAGAAGCAATCAAATCTTCAGCTCTTTAGAACATCTTCTCCCACCTGCTCTCCCAACACACCAAGATTTCTAGTATTACCATTCATTATCTTTTAGAGTTTTCCACATGTAGCAAATAACAGTGATGTACAAAAAGATAATACTGAGATAATATTTTTGCATATAACTTACAATAATTTTTTGTTTCATTTCAGAATATTACAGGAGGTACACTTTGGTTACACATATTGCCTTTGCACCACCAGAGTCAGAGCTACAAGTGTGCCCATCCCCCAGAGGGTGCGCACTACACCCATTAGGTGTGAATTTACAGATACCCTCCCACCCTCTCCCACCTGCCCAACACCTAATGAATGCCCTCCTCTCTGAGCCGCAGTGGCAGGCAGCTACGCTGACTGAGGCAGCCTTGGCTGGGGTGCACTCCCCATCGCCCGAGGCAGACTCAGTCACCCAGTGAAAGGTGCTCTGGCTGTTGCTATAGGGTGGGTACAACCACGCAGCCATGAGCAGCTTGAGCCAAAAATACTTCCTGGTATGCCAGCAGGGGAGGAGGTGCAAAGGAGAGGGCATCCAGATGCAGGGATGCCAGCTCTCTGGTCCCTCGTGACACTCCCCCTTGGGATAAAAGCCCTGTGTCCCATTGCAGGCCTCAGGCACCTGGGTGGGGCAGGGAGGATAAAACCTTACTCTTTCCCTGGGCTCCGGAACACCCTTGATTTGGTTCATGCTGGTTTCTCCCCTCTATCCTCCTTTCTCTGAAATGCTCAGTCCCCGCTGGTGGTGTCCCAGAGGACACTGGTGTCAGTCCCTGTGGTCCACTCCCAATCAGCAATCACCCTCTGCTCCCCACAGTCCAACCCTCAACTCCTCCACCAGGAAGGTCTGACAAGCCTGACTCTAGTCAGCCATCTTGAAAATACAATAATTTTAAATGGAAAAGAATATAAGAGGAAAGCAAAATGGTAGTGGTAGAGGAATCCAAAGGTGAAAAAGAACTATCACTTTCAAAATTTATTTTCCTGAAAGTAAACTAAAAAGTTATCAAAATATTACTATGTTTATATCCTGTTGACACAGGTAAAGTAAAAAAAAAAGTAAAAAGAATAATAAATTTTTTTTAAAAAAGAAAAAAGAAAATATTACTGTTTGTACAAATATGGAAAATCATATTTTATATTTAAAAAACTTATGTCCCTATAAAATATAAAATTATGTTGATGTTTTAAAAAAACAAGAAGTTTTAGCTCCTTAATGTAGTTAGTAAATAAATACTAACTGAGCCCTACCATGTTCTAGGCACTGTGCTAAATACTAAAGGCACGATGGTAAATAATACATAGTCCCCACGCTCAGGATATATAATCAAGTTAAGATTTTATAGTTAATAAAGGCCGGGCGCGGTGGCTCACGCCTGTAATCCTAGCACTCTGGGAGGCCGAGGTGGGCGGATCGTTTGAGCTCAGGAGTTCGAGACCAGCCTGAGCAAGAGCGAGACCCCATCTCTACTAAAAATATAAAAGAAATTATATGGACAGCTAAAATATATATATATAAAAAATTAGCCGGGCATGGTGGTGCATGCCTGTAGTCCCAGCTACTCGGGAGGCTGAGACAGGAGGATCGCTTGAGCCCAGGAGTTTGAGGTTGCTGTGAGCTAGGCTGACGCCACGGCACTCACTCTAGCCTGGGCAACAGAGTGAGACTCTGTCTCAAAAAAAAAAAAAAAAAAAAAAAATAGTTAATAAGAAAAGTATTTTAAGAAAACCACTGATGCTAATATTTAAATAAATAAAATTTAATCCATTGGTATCAATTATAATTCTTCATGTTGTTAACCAAGCCACAATTTCAAAAACAAATTATCTCAGACCATAGTAACCTCAGCAGAAAAGTTAGTGCAATGATATAGGCACCTTGATATTAATTTAAAAGTCATCTCATATAAACTTCTTTCTCCTTTCAAAAAATGCAGCATAGCACTATGAAAGGTGGCTTTTTAAAATAACATACTATTACAGCAGATGAACAGGCTCAGTAAAACAAAAAGTAAATAAATAAATAACATACTACTAAGATCTCTAAATATCTAAGAGAATGTTTTCCACAAAAGACAGAAGAAAGTATTTTCTTACTTTAATTTTTGTACATTTTGTTGACATTTAAAGAAAAATATTACCTATAAATAAATTCTACTGATGAAAAAACCTCAATGACAAACCAAAGGCTTTCTATGCCTTTTCCTGAGTATATTTTAAAATAATTATATCCATTAGATTCTACTGATTCTAAATACTTTTTATCTGCTTTGAGATTTATAATTATTATTCTGTAAAAACAACTGTATGATGTTATTCCATTATGTCTTTTTCTAATACTTCTATAAACAATATTTTTCATTGCTGATATTCAGGGGAAGACAAGAAAATCAAATGCTAGACAAAAATTCTTACTGCAATAGTTGCTGACTTTTCAATGAAGAATCATTTATCCTTTATTCTAAATGTATCCATTTTTAAATTTTCATCCTCTAATCTTCAAACTTCAAGTTTAAATGAAAAAACAATCCACAGTTTTATTTGCCTATAAGTTCCAATGAGTAAACTGAAATGTAACTATAAAATTGGAATTCTGGGTTTTATATTAATAAATATACACTATCCAGAAGAATTAAGATGACAATCTTACTATGTACAATCAGACTACACTTAAAATATTAGGCTTAGTTCTAGATACCATATTTAAAAAGAAAGAGAGAGAAAGATGTTCACAAACTAAAGAAGGTCCCTAGATGACTTCAAAGGAAAATAAGAGACCTTGAAGTTAAATAATGAGAACAATTAACAGTACTTGGAACATTTATCCTTACTAGAAAAGATTTAAAGGGAGATCAAAAAGAAATTATAGGAAAAGAAAGAATAAAATAAGTAAGCAGGAGGCAGGAAAATTTAGATCAGATGAAGGGCATTTTAAAAAGAGAATTGTCTACTAAAACAAGAAACCTGAGGAGTCATGCATTCTTGACGACAACAGGTAAGTAGAGACAGTGACCACTTGACAGAGATATTAAATATAGTTCCTTCTATAATATTCATTGAGTGATAGCTATCAGGCACAGTAGATCTAAAAATATACTAACTTTATAATAATAGGATTCAATGATCTTAAAATCTGGAAAATAGATGTAATTGCCACTTTTCAACTTACCCTTTTTTTCTCCTGCAATACTATTACTTCATATAATCGTGGGAGAAATAAGCAACAATTTTTCTGTTGATCTTTCTTGATGTTAATATTTTCATAATGTAATGTCTTTTTCCTTTAGAAAATTCAGATAGAAATTAAGAGCTCTCAATTTTAAATCTATAAATGTTTCTATAAGCAAAGAGAATATTTTTAAAGCAACATTTCCTGCTTTAAAAGTATGTACGGATTAATAAGAGCATCTTCGTGTATTAGACCAATATATTCAAAATTTTGTAAAATCTATTTATTTTGTTGGTTAGTTCTGGTTTTTTCCAATTCAGAGCATTATCATGAACCAATTCTAAAAATCATTCCAAAAAGAAAATAGGATCTGAGATTTACATCATTAATTGAAATAAAAAGCTACCAATAAGTTCCCTGTGTGTTCTATTTACCATTAAAAATCTTTAAAATTCCAACTCTCTTGGTATTTCAACTATTATTAAAATAAGGGGAAAATAGTTCTATGATATTTATATCATAAAATAATCAGGAAGAGGACCTAAAGAAAGATCTTTGATTACCTGTGAGGAGGAGACAATAACAAAAAAAAGAAGAAAAACAAAGATCTTTGAAAATGAAAGGAAAGTTTATTTTCATTGAAATTTATACAACCACAAGAAAGAAACAAAAACTAAGTAAGTAGTGATTAAGAGCCCAAGCTTTGGAATCAGAAAGCCCGATGGAATCCCAGCACTGCTACCCACTAGTTGTGTGACCTTATACAAACCACCTAACTTCTCTTTAGATTTGTCACCTGTAATTGAAAGTAGAAATGACTAATTGCAAGGATGCAACAGTTAAAATATATATGTGAAGTACACAGTGAGATACATGGCTCGTAGTAAGTACACAATAACTATTAGCTATTTCTGTTATAAGAATTATATTTAAACAGTCTATATGAACTACACTACCATTTTTTCTATTTCTCAAACAGAAATTCAAAGAAATCTGATACCAAACATTTTCAACAAACGATACTGAACATATGCAGATTAAAAAATAGACAATAGAAAAATATTTTTTAAAACGTTGCTACATAATTTCCATTATTGTCTTTGTTCAGCAGTGCTATGATTTAAATATCTATTTACTGTTTTACCATTCCAGCTCACTATTAAATCCTCACTACTTCACTGATTTTTATTTGTACAAAATTCAACAAATGAACTTGTTTTCAAAACCTCAAAGACGTTTATAGATAACAAATTTATATTTGGGATATCAAAAGTATCACGTATTATTTAGGTCTATATCTTTCCCAAAAAGAGGCCTATAAGCTTATTTTTCTATTTAGGGTGGCCAAGTATCTCCACTTTGGTACTGAATCAAGTCTCCCAGAATAATTGTGACTCAATAAACAAAACAAAAAGTCAAGGAAAAAAAAGAAAATAGCAGAAAATATCAACTGCCAGAAGGAACCAAGACAACTCCAAATAAAAGATACAGTGAACACACACAAACAAAAGAGCAAACAAATTACGAAAATGGTGAATTAACTGAAGTAATCAGGAATGCAATCAGTATAAATCCATTCCTGCAAGCAAAAATTAAAATAAAATGGAAGAGGAAAAACAGGAGAAATAACAAAGATCAAAGCAACAACATAAAAAATAGGGGGAGAATGGGAGTGGGACAAAGTTTGAGAATAAAAAAGGACTGGTAGGAAAAACTACCATGCAAAACCAGAGCTAACACTAATTAGAGAAAGTCCTAGTTATGCATGGGGTACTCAGTCAAAAGTAGAGTAGAATGGATGGAAAACAATCATCACATAACAATATACCTTTAAAAAGACGAATTTTGTTTTATGTTATTTAAATCTCAATAAACTGATGTGAGAAAGAGACTGCAAACCAGTCAATCTGGGAGAATAAAAGGATAGAACTAAAATACTGAACAACAAAAGCATATGTCAAGAAGGGGATGATCGGAGATAGAGCATTCTGTGGACTTTGTTTTGTCTGGAAGAATGATAATAGTATTAAGTATAGACTTCACTAAGCTAAATATGCATGTTAAGGTTCTAGCATAACTACTAAAAGAATAAAAATACAAAGATGTATCTTCCACATTAGCAGAGTAAAAAAATGAAAAGGGCAATGGACTAGAATACCAATTCCAAAAAAACAAGGAAAATGTTTTATTCTCAGTTATTAAGTTCCATACTGGCACAAACCAAGAATTCAGTGTCTGTTCAGTGAATGAACGGTAGCATGGGAGTCCAAGTAAGAGCCTAAGCTATGTCCACTACAGATATGTCTGAATCTGTCTAGCAAACTAATTGAGTATGTAATCACTATGAGACTTGTTGGGAGAAAACCTATGCCTTGAAGAGAAAGAATCAGCCAAATAAGCTGGACTCTAAAAAAATTAATTATGAGAAGAGGTAGTAGAATCTGATGACAACATGGTATTTGTTACTCAATTTTGCCTTCCATGGATTCATATCTAAGCCCTTAATGTAGGAGTAGGAGAAAATAAAGACAGAAGGAGCTACTTTACCAGAAATGTATTTACTACTTAAACTTCATTATTACCTCCAACCTAATGTTATAGCTCTGATTCATTCTGACTGAGAATGCCTTCTAAATCCATCACGTGGTCAGAAGAATGGAGATGACAGCCAGGGATAAAATGGAGAATGCTGGGTCACCTTCTTTTATGGTTTACATGATCTTTTGTCTACTTTATAATTAAGGTCTGTATATTTTAATCCATACATACATGGGCTGTGTAATCAAACAGGTCTCAGTTAAAGTCTAGCTCTGCCACTTAGTAGCCACATGAGTTTGAACATGTTGTTTACCCTCCCTGACCCTTGGATTTTTCACTGATAAAATAGGTGTATAACAACAGTAACTACCCAGACACTTGTGAAGATTAAATGAGGTACTGCATGTTAATAGTAGGTAGCATCAGATCTGGCTCATAAAAAAAGCAATGGCTCTCATACAGGTTACTCCTAAATATAATATTTCTTGGAATTTTTCATACTAATTTTTTATTTTTAAAGCATAGCCTAGTCTGAATTACTAGAATACTTTATAGTCAAGAACTACATTAAAGGTATACTTTTTTTTTTTTTTTTTTTTTTTTTTTTTTTTTTTTACTTACTGGACGATATCATACTGTCCAGGACCAGGACCTGACTTTTTAGGTAACTCTCTTCTTCCTGAAGAGTTGCCAAAATGTATACCTTTGTATTTCAAAGTTGCACTGGAAACATCCTGGAGGAAAAAAACGTGAAGATGAGACATAGTTTAAATAAGTCATGAAACAATGTTTAGCTTTGCTTAAGTCTAAATCTAAAGCAGGGATAGCCTCAGTCAAGGGGGCCCCACTGGCAAATGCTAAAATGTTCTTTTACAGATCCCAAGTTAAATTGTCACTGCTGTGCCCTATCCCAATCCTGAGTCAGCTAGGATTCCCAAAGAAGTGCCTCTGACATTAGCATATTCTCAACCAATATAAACAGCTTTGCTCTTGGCAATACGTTCATATCTAAAACCTTAAAGACAGTGAAAATTAGCTCCTCATCACTTAAAAAAAGGAAGAGCGGAAAGTATTATTTAAGGAATGGAAAAACCTATTAAAAATTACTTTAAACAGATTGAAAAATGCAAACATTACCAACAGTAATTAGATAACTTCTAATTGCCTGGTATTTAAAAACATATTCATGGAATATTTTCAAATAGTAACAAATAGTTAACAATAAACACTATCCCAGTTCATTTTATTGTTAATGCTTACAATATTGTTAAGGACAGGATAAGTCATTTAATGACAAATAAATTACTTGTGACATGAGAAACCAATAATCATTTTTCCTTTACATCCACTATAATAAATGTCAAAATTAAGCAAGAACCATAAAAAGTTTAAAAACCTGGTTTCATCACAAACTAAAATAATAAGATATAACACAATAACAATAGCTTCTCTTACAGGAATTCTCTTCTCTTAACCTAACACATTCTTAATTGAGCAATCATTTAAAAATTTTTAAAAACTTATGTTTTTAATTGATGGTAGAAGGTAAACTCTAGTTTACTGATTTTCAATTCACATTTATAAAAATATAGTTTTAAAACAAGTTTGGATAGTTATATATATAGTTTATATATATATTAAAAATACAATCCCTATAACATAAATGTATAGTTTAACTGTATAAAACTGTGCCAGCTGTTCTACATGGCTATTACTATTCTAGACCAGTGGAATCAACCTTTCTCAATTATCGTTATAAACAATACTAATGTAATAGATAGCAATATAAGTGACAAAATGCATAATTTGGGTTCAAAATGGGGAATCAAACCCACACCTCCCACCCCCAAACTTCAAAAAAAGTATATAGACACAAGTTATCAGGGCCAGAAACTAGAAGGTATCATTCACATGCCAGAAGCCTTAATGAACTTCCAGAAGATATAGCACAGAAGAGACTAGAACCAGAAAATGACCTCACTACATGTGAAAGGAGCCTCAGCTGAACCCTATTAGCATCCCCAGAAAGAAAGAAACTGGAAATAAGGATGAACTCTTGAGTAGTGAGTAGGGAGCAATTCTCAAAATCACTAGTACCTTTTGAGATTTGCATCAGTGCCATTACATGCAGTGATGAGGAGAATGCTAACCCCGACTTCTCTAGGCATGGGTCGTTGGAAATAATTTGGAAGCACTGTCTCTGGCCTATAAGGACTTTATAGTTGTAATGACTTTATAGCACTAATCCAGAAAGCTTTGGGATGCCACAAAAAAATCTAAAAAGAAGATAGCACAGCAGTAAAGTTCCCTATTATGTGAAGGCCACACTTAAGGATCTAGAAGGCCACAGGTCCCCCACCCCGAATTACAACATTGGCTCCCTTGCTTCTCAGGCTTTTGGGCTTAGACTGAGCTATGAGAACTAGCTCCCCTAGTTCTCCAGCTTAAAGACAGCATATTAAGGGACTTGTCAGCATCCATAATCATGTGAGCCAATTCCCATAACAAAACCCCTTTCATATAGTTATGCAAGTTATGCACTGCATAATAACATTTCAATCAACAATGGACCACATATACAACATTTTCTAAGTTTAGCAGACAAATTACCACTGTATATCTGTGTAATATGTACCATTCAGTGCTGTAACATGCTGTATAGGTGGTGGCCCTATACCATCTAGGTTTTTGTGAGTGTACTCTATGATATTCACACAATGACAAAATCACCCAACAATGCATTTCTCAGAACATGTCCTCATCATTAAATGATGTCTGCCTGTATATGTATTGGTTCTTCTTCTCTGCAGAACCCTGACTAATAAAGGGACTAACACACTCTCTAGCCTAACTTCAATGTTTGCATGAAGTGAAATGAGACCCCAGACAGAGCACACCACATCCCTTAGGTGTGACTTTACCCACTCTATCCTCCCCTGTCCCACCTGCCCGACACCCAATGAATGTTACTTCCCATATGTGCACATTAGTGTTGATCAATTAGTACCAATTTAATGATAAGTACATGTGGTGTTTGTTTTTCCATTCCTGTGATACTTCACTTAGAAGAATGGGCTCTCCAGTGAGAATGGCTTTTATGAAAAAGTCCCAAAACAACAAAGGTAGGGGTGGATGCAGAGAGATAGGAACACTCATACACTGCTGGTCGGACTGCAAATTAGTACAACCTCTATGGAAAGTAGTATGGAGATACCGCAAATAACTAAAAGTAGAACTACCATTTGATCCAGCAATCCGACTACTAGGAAAAAAAAACATTCTATAAAAAAGACATCTGTACTCGAATGTTTATAGCACCACAATTCACAATTGCAAAGATGTGGAAACAACTCAAGTGCCCATCAATACATAAGTGGATTAATAAAATGTGGTATATGTATACCATGGACTACTACTCAGTCATAAAATCAATATTTTTTAAAAAAGCATTCTGACTGGGTGCGGTGGCTCACACCTGTAATCCTAGCACTTTGGGAGACTGAGGCGAGAGGATCGCTTGAGGCCAGGAGTTTGAGACCAACCTGAGCAAAAGTGAGACCTGATCATCTCTACAAAATACAGAAAAAAAATTAGCTGGGCATGATGCACACACCTGTAGTCCCTGCTACTCAGGAGCCTGAGGTAGGAGGATCGCTTGAGTTTGAGGTTGCAGTGAGCTGGAGTGTACTCTGCCACCGCACTCCAGCCTGGGTGACAGAGTGAGACCCTGTCTCACCAAAAAAAAAAAAAAAAAAAGCATTTTGATGTCATCTTTTACCTCACATTTTTATAGGCTAAAAATCATGTTAAGGTTTTATATTAATTCTTTAAACATAGCAATTCAAGACCTTGAGCAGAATTATGTCCAAGAAGCTTACATCAAGTGAATTCACATTATCGAGATTTTATGATTCAATTATTTAACAATTCTAAAGGTAATCCAGTAGAAGTAAAGATTATGTATGCAGGCATACACACACACACACACACACAAAAATTCAAGACACTAGCAAAATCCTTTTCCTGTGTATATGATAGAATGTATTTCATTTAAACCATGCAAATTGACAACTACTTAATTCATTAGCCTCGGGTAAATGTTCAATCTGAAATTTAATTTAAAAGCCTTTTAAAATACAGACAGAAAACAAAGAATAATTTGGTGTACTCTTAACTCTAAATCATACTTCCTTTTATGTCAAGAAGTTGACAATAGCAACTTCAAGGTCACTGTCAACTTCGAAGTCATTAGCAAATAAAATATGACTTAATTGAAGCAAACTCAGCATGGAGTTGCATTATTTTAAGTGAATGCTATAATGTACCTTGAAGAAGAATTACTAACTGCCACTCTCATTGACAATTAAATGAAGACAAGGCTATTCAACTTTTCCCCCGTCCTTCCATAATTAAATAGGAAATAGAATTTGTGAAGAATTAAAAGTCCCAAAGTGCATCAATTCAAACACTAATGGACTACTTTCCAATGTGGCAACACACAGGTAGTTCCCAGCATGTTATCATTAGCAAATATGTCAGTATTATAATTCCAATCACACACTTTGTTTGTGAAATCCACCTCTGAAAAAGAGATTTCTAATGGTTACCTGGGCTCTTCTAAAAAAAAAAATAAAAAAAGGAAAGTTAAATTTTATCATTCAAAATGTTATACAAAATAATTCTTAGTAGAATTTCTCTTTAGGGTTAAATGTAGCTAAATTTTATCATTTGTCAGCTAGAGTCTTACACAAGTCTTAATTCTGTATTTAAGCTTTTATTAGATACCTTCAGCAGATGTGATTTATCAGTTGAGGAGGAAGCACAATAATTACCTATCTGTTGAATTATTTTCTTGATTTTCTATTAATAGTCACATCTGGAAACTGACTGAGCCCACATAGAGTGTTATCTCAAACAGCAACTAAAGAGCTACATAAAATTATCAGAAATTAGGATACAATTTGAATTAATATTTTTACAGTATCACTTTGCGAGTAGTCTGGGAAGAACTTGTGTTTTTCTGCAGGAGAAACAGAAGAAAATAAAACCTTCACTGATCTTTGCCACCCTACCTCTAGTTTTCTCAATTTCAAGATGGGGATTCCACAAAATATCACAATTCAGTTCAAATTAAACTTTGCTGAATCTTCTTGAATATTAACTCATACGTAAATCTACGTTTTTATATAATATGTTTAATTAGATCTAGATTTTTATTCTAATAAATACAAGTTGTATTGACTCAGTAATTATTGAAATAGGTCATCCAATAAATTAGACCTATTGAAATGATGGAATGAATTGTCATCTTCTTCTTTCTGCCTTCTGTGAATAATAATTTGGCCAGAAAGAAATCAAGTTTTGTATGTCAACATAATGTTTATTCATGTGGGAAAAGGTTTTACACATCTAGGGAAGCCTGGAGACATTATTTGGCCTTCCAATAGCTGATACATTATTCCAAAATGAAGAAGCTGTTTATATAGAAAATATCATTTTAAAGCAAGAATTACATTTTGAGATTTAAGAAACATCCAAGAATTGTGTAAGCTAAGGCCAAAAACCTATGATGGTTGTGAAAAGGAAATACTAATTCTACATAATACAGTAGACTATACTTTTTCTCAGGATAATGGCCAAAGACAACTACTAAGTGGTAGAGCCCGGAAACAAACCCAGAAACAAACTGGCTCCATTACAGTACAATTTGTCCTTCACCTTGCAGACAATATCCTAATACCAGACCATAAGATTTTCATCAATTTCACTGTAAATTTTACATAATTGAACTTCATTGTCCTGCTAAGAATGTCTTACCCAAATATTTAATATACTTGTCTGTTAATGATGACTAATTATTGTTAACAGAATGACAGAATAGTCAAGGCCTGGAAGACCAAGTATGGCATAAAGACGAGGAGTGCAATACTCATGAGACAAAAGCCCCATGGACAGAAGAAATGAGAATTCTCAAGGTAAGAACAGGAAATATATAATTTATAACATCCTTACTCTCCTTTCTACCAAAAGTAACTAATTCTTCATAAGTTTTATAGCATGGAGCAATCCATCAGGTCTTAAAATATCAGTGTACTGATATTTGTATTTGGATAGAAAATGTATCATTTTTAGTTTATTCCATTATCAACTGTAATCAAAAAAGGAGTTACAAATAAAAAATTCAATAATAATGGCATATGTATTTACTTTTACCATTATTCTTTAATTCTTTGTGTCAATTTGAGTTATTGTCTAATAATCTTTCATTTCAGCCTGAAGAACGTCCCTTAGTATTGCTTTTATGGGCTATGCTAGCAACAAATTCTGTCAGTTTCCATTTATCTCAAATATCTTAATTTCTCTTGCATTGTCAAGGAATAGTTTTGATGATTACAGAATCCTTGATTGGAAGTCTTTTTTTTTTTTCCCAGCAATTTGAATACGTCATTCCACTGCCTTCTGGTCTCCGTGGTTTCTGGTAAGTCATCTGTTAATCTTTTTGAGGATTCCTTGTATATGATATGTCACTTTTCTCTTGCTGCTCTTAAAATTCTCTGTCTTTGGTTTTCAACAACCATTAAGTGTCTTGGTGTGCATCTCTTTGCATTTATCCTACCTGGAGTTTGTTGAGCTTCTTCCTTGTGTACATTAATGTTTTCCATCAAATTTGGGATGTTTTTAGCCTTTATTTCTTCAAATATTCTCTCTGCCCCTTTCTCTTTCTCCTTTCTTTCTGGGATTCCCATTAGGTATGTGTTGAGATGCTTAATGGCGTCCCACAGGCTCTGAACTATGTTTATTTTCCTCCAACCTATTTTCTTTTTGTTCATCAAATTGCACAATATCAACTGACATGTATTCAGGTTCACTGAATTTTTTTCTTCCACCAGTTCAAATCTGCTGCTGGATTCTTGCAGTAAATTTTTAATTTCCATTATTGTATTTTTCAATTCCAGAATTTCTACTTGGGTTTTTTCCTAAAATCTCTATCTCTTTATTGATATTCTCTATTAGGTAAGACACTGTTCTTATACTCACATAAATGAGAGGGGAAAAAATTCTGTTGTATTAAGTCACTGAAATTTAGGGGTCTATTTTTTACTGCAGTTAGTATTACACTAACTAAAACAAGTACAATCATTAACAATCTTCCAATTGTCAATATGAAATACATTATACTTACAAACTGAGGTTTGTAATATGCTGGACCTAGTGTACTATCACTAGCAGGTGGAAAACATTTTGTAATACTGTCATTCTCATTAATATGATAACCACATGACTTCGCACAAGAAGGAATTGAAGGAACATCAACACTTCTGGTAACTGTAGGTGCTCTTGAAATTTTCTGTAAGGAAAACATTTTATATTATTTACTCAAGGCAAGAGGAGAGGAAATGAAGAACCAAATATTAAAATTTACTAAAAGGCAACTATTAAATATTGACTTAACAAGTTTCATAATATAAAGCAAAGAATGTTTGTTTTGTAAAAGTAATGTAAATGAGTGACTTCAAGTCTCATCTCATCTTATAAACCAAGAGAATATATACCATTACTATTAAAGCCACTTATAAGAAGCAAGGATTCTCTCTCATTTGGGTCTGTCATTTATCTTGCTTAGCAAAGCCATATTATTACTGATTCTGAAAACAGGCAATCCTATGGCCACATCAACAATCATACTATTTTAGTTCTGCCATGCAAAAACAAACTTAATATTTTTCAGTAACATTTCCTGGCTTCGTTCCTTTCCAGCTCCTGACTTGTTTCTATATTATCTTGTATAAATATCTAATTATACAGACTATATAGCAGGAAAATGTCTATGATATAATGCTAAATGGAAATAGCAAAATATAAAATTGAATTATGAATATAGCTATCTGAGCTATGTGTATAAAATCATAGACATATATGATTTAATACTAAAAGAACTACGCAAAAATTAACAGACTATTAATGTTAAGGGTTAGAAGTTTTAGGATGATTATCCTTTTTTCAAAGTTTGCTTAATGTAAAATATTTTATAATTTAAATAAAAACAGGAAAGAGTAACATATTAGAAACATTAATATAACACCTATCAAATAGGCCAGGTGTGGTAGCTCACACTTGTAATCCTAGTACTTTGGGAGAACAAGGCAGGAGGATGGCTTGAGGCCGGGAATTTGAGACTAGCCTGAGCAACATACTGAGATCCAAGTTAAAATACATACAAACAATTTTTTAAAAATTAGCTGGATGTGGTGGCACACGCCTGTAGTCCTACCTACTAGGGAGGCTGAAGCAGGAGGATTGCTTGAGCCCAGGAGTTTGAGGTTACAGTGAGCTATGATGATGCCACTGTACTCTAGCCCAGGCAACAAAGCAAGACTCTGTCTCAAAAGAAAAACAAAAACAAAATCAAATAAAAGTATTGGCATTTAAAGGATTTAGTTATGTGGAAAATTACGTTACAAACATACTATTGCTGGTAGAATTTTGTTTTTTACCACTTAAAGACAGCTATTAAGTAGTTCCAGTGACACTTAGGAGATTAATTACCAAATTAGGAAAGCGTTGAATGGCTTCCTTTCCATTCAGTACTTTCAAAAAGTATTTTCATGCTGTCAAGATTTCAAAAATATAGCCCCTACCTCCTTCTTCAGCTCCTATCCCTACTACTCTGCCCTAGATTCTGTACTCCAAACTTCCCAAAGAACTTTGTTCTTCCCTGAACATACCATGCTACTAAACACCTCAATGTCTTTATTTATGTGGTTTTCTCTGCCTGGAATGTTTTTTCCCATTCTTTTTAACTACTTAGTGAATTCTTCTTCAAGATCAAGTTTAATCATTTCCCCTATTGCCTCCAAAGACTCTGTACTGGGCTACTAGTGAACATTGTATTAATGGCTCTAATATATCATTCCATGAACTATATTATACTGAATTTCATTCATTACTTCCCTGTTAAAATCAGGAAGCAGTGATTTATCTGGTATGTATTACCAGGATCGAGCATCATATATGGCACACATAGTCACTCAGTAAGTGATAAATCCTTGCATGAGAAAATGAACATTTACTTTGCTATCACACATGAAATATCAGATATTTAAATACACTTGTAAGATTTAACCCTATTGTTATTGCATTGACATTATTCAGTTGAGTATTTAGCCCTAAATTATGCCCTCCTAAACAAACAACTGATTAAAATATAATATGAGCTATGTGAAGACATTATGGCAAGAGAAGAAGGGACACTCTAAATAAACAATGACCAAAGTCCCCTAGATGATAATATTTATTTCAAAGGAGTAGGCCTTTGGTGTAAACATTATTAATTACATAATACCAATGTACCTTTCCAAACATATCACCTAATAGTCTTCTACATAAATTCTTCACTCCAGTTAAAATAATCTTATCATTGCCTTCCATAAAATCCCACTTCTATATTTCCACTCACATAACACTCCATGCTTGGAATGCATATTCCAATCCTATTTTTCAAAGCCTATCTCAAGACCAACCTTCTCTATAAATCCTCTATACAGTATATCTTTGCATAACACAGTAGTCCTCCTTGAAATTCCTGTGGCATGAAAATCCTGTGATCATTTACATGATCATTCATTTAGCACCTGTTACATTTTGTCTTGCATTAGTAGCTACCTATATGTCTCTCTCCCACCTAAATTTTAAGCTTTTTAATTTCAGGAATCATGTTTTTAATTTCATTGTATTATTAATAGTACTTAACACAGTTTTTTCTACATATAGGTAAACCACTCACATGGTTTTATAATTTTCCTTACTTCCTATTCACTACAGACATTGAACATTATAGATTTTTAAGAGCAAAAATGAAGTTGGATGCTAACACAGTGAAAAACTAAAGTTTATTTAATTATAAACTAGCTACAATATAGATACCAACAAATCTACTTTTATAGTAAAGCTTTTTAAATGTACTTAGCACATAAAATACTAAACTTTTTCTATTTTAACTAAAAGAAATGTTATTAGAAGGATAATTTAAAATAGCAACGTACTGATTTAAGACATTCTTTGGCCTCCTGTACTTTTCTGTTCATGATATCTAGTGTTCTAGGATAAGATTGATCATAGCTTGCTGGTCCTGGATTATTTGAAATAAACTTCTTAAAACGTTTCTCCCGGTTTTGTAGACTATGGCCTCCTTTTATATTACACTAAGTTGGAGAGAAAAAAACTTATGAAAAAATTAAAAGAGGCACTTTATAATTGATTCCTATTTGATAAATACTAATTTTTACGAACAAATAGTTTGAAACCCAACCTGAGAAAAGTTAAGACCCTTGAATGAAGACATTGTTCTAGTGAAAGAGGATAATAAGAGAGGATGACAATTATAGTTGTCAGTTTTAACTTTGAATCCAAACTAAAATTTACTGTACTTAGAATACTCTAAGAGAATGCAAGAAAACTCAGTTTAAAAACAGGAATTCCCAAAGCTGTAGAACTAGAATAAAGAGTATGTTTTCCCCTGGAAACTTTGTACTCCTGAAATAAACTTTAAAAAATGCTGGCATTCACAGTGCAGGGAAAAAGTAAATCTTCCAAGCTTGTTTGGGATAAATTATTTTCACAGATAACATTTAGGTTATTTCCAGAGAAGTTTATGTAGGCTATTTGCAACAGCTTGGTTTTATGTTCAGATTAATTTGAAACACTGTTTATTGCAGAGAAAATACTCGGAAGAATCATCCATGGCTCTCCTTGCCACATATCGGGATTCTCCAGAATCAGAAAATTATCAATTAATAGCCAGTTAATTCAGATAAAATTCCATAATACACATTCTTATAAATAGTTATAGGGCAATCATTTCAAAAATTAATCATAATAGTAGTGGTTGGTATTTGATTAATCAGCTAAGATTTCTTTCAAAAGTCATTGATTTACCAACAGCCCTTTTCACCTGCCAGTTGTCCACAATAACTATTAACAGAGCCTATTTCTATTGTGCATCTTATTTGGCTTCATTCAACTTTTAAGAAATACACAAAGGAAGTCTTCTTTTTCAATTTTATTTTTAGATAACTAATTCACTACTTGATTACTATTTTAATAAGCTCAAAATTCCTATGTTTAAAGACTTTGGATCTATAAAAATGTAACTTATTTATTTTGCAGAAATATTAAAAAATTGGACAAAAATAACATTATGTAAAAAGAGAAGACCTTTTCCACTTTTCATAGAGCCATTACTGTGTGTTCTATGATCATATGAATCAACCACAATTTGAATTTATATTGAATACTTCAATGAAGACTTTATCTGGGCCTCCAACAGGGGAGTTAAAGGTCTGCTGGGGTCAGCTAGGAGCTAATATGTATGAATGCAAAATTTGTGTGAAAATCATAAAACATGATATTCACAACTATGAAGATATTGGAGTTCTATCCACTATTTCTAAACATGAATGGACCATTGAAGATATTCTGGTCACAGACTCTTAAGACTGTGCAGAAACAAGACATAGGTGAGACAATGGCAATGGCTATAGCTTTCAAGTATGGCACAAAAAACAATTTCTTCACTCTATTGCCATCTGTCTTCCACATATCTTGACCGTATGCACAACTTTCATGGATCATAATTCATTCATTCTGAATCCATAATTCATTCATAATTCATAATTCCCATCCTCAAGGATCATGCAATTTGTAACAATGGTTTGTGTCTTATATACAGAATAATGAAAACACCTACTCATGCAACCAAGATCAAATACACTTACTTTGTGTTACTCAAATTAAAAAATATAGATTGAAAAGCCAAAGAAGATAATATGAGGGGAAAAATATGACAAATGCCATTTTAGGCTATAGAGGAAGAAAACATGATTTTTATGACCTTACGTATTTATAATAACTTTACAAATTTACCTGTGCTTCTGAAACATTATAGTGTCCTGGACCGGGACCAGCTTTCTCAATGTGAGAGGCAACAGTAAAAGCACCTTCTCTGGTAGTCAAAGAAAGAAATGGTGCATAACCACCTACAAAAATAAAATCATATCACTGGCAGATAAGAAGGATTCCAAGGATTTCAGAGGAAAAAAACACTCAAAATATGACCATGTAGTACTCTCAATTGTTGGAACGATATTTTCAGAACTAAGGGCTAGCCACAGAAGTTATTACATTTCTTAAAATCTGATATAAGATCAGAACTTTTATTAATATATATTAAAGATAAGAACCTACAGAACTGGACTTACTGAACAACAGAAAAAAATACCCAAAGAAAATAAAAAAACAAAAATAAAAGCCTTTTGTCTTCTAATAATGTTTGGTTGGAATGAAAATGGCAGTTATATAGCTAACAAAACATTTTCATCCTCAGAAGACCACTGTTTTAGATTCTGAAATATCATATATTGTTTGTAGAAAATAACATACATAAACTTGTAAAAACAGCCACGATGGAAAGAATTTAAAGTGGGTTTACATCAGGTAATTGATAATGTCTCCTTTCCTTGACACACAGTTGGTACTTAGTAAATATTTCTTAATTTCCTGACCCTAAAGAAAGGCTTACAAATCCAAGACACAAATTTCACTGGAACAAGCAATCATCAGATTATATAAACTTGGGCAGTCTACTGAAAGACTGAAAAAAAAAAACTTGAAGAATAGTATTGAGAAATTAGTACAGTTTAAGCAACATGGATACTAAAGAAGAGATGGAAGAGAATAGAACAACTATATTCAACAAGTAATAAAAGAATGAAAGTAAAGACTCAAAACGTGTATCCTAAATCTTGTACACTAAAGGGAAATGTGTGCAACTATAAGAATTTATGGTGATAATTACTATAGCAAAAATCTCAATAATCTGAACTAATAATAAAATACACTCTATTTAAAACTAGAAATATTATGTTTCTTTTAAGGCTCCCATGTATTAAAATGCAACTGAAATCAAGAATTATTTATTTGGGTTAGGTATTATAGCATAAAAGAGGTAAGGAAAACACAGACATTATAGTTTAAAAAAAGTCTTGAAACATTAAGAAAATATTAAAATAATTTTAAACAAGAAAAAACATCTCCAATACCATAATGAAACACAAATGCTCAGAAATTCAAAAAGAAGGAAATTTCTCATCTACATTGAGGTGATTAGGAAAAGCTTCGTGGATAATGTTAAAACTCTTTAAGTGTTAATTTATTAATAGTAACTGATGGTTTCATTTGGTACCCCCAAAGCAGGGGAAAAAGAAAGGAAAGAGAAAGAAAGAGAAAGTGAAAGAGACAGAGGAAGGGAAAGGGAAGGGAAGGGAAGGAAGAAGAAAAGCAAAGGGGAGGAGAGGAGACGGGAGGAAAGGAAGGAGGAGAGGAGAGGAGAAGAAGGAAGGAAGAAAAGAAGAAAGAAAAAAGGAAGAAAGGGAGGGAGGGATGGTGAGAGAGAAAGAGGAAGGAAGGAAGTAAAAAGAAAAGGAAGAAACATCTTTTAATAAGTAACAAAGACTACAAAAGCATAAATCCTTAAAAGCCAAGGTTCATGTTGAAAAGGCAACAGTTGTCTGTTAGAGCTAAGAAACCAAGGACACCAGTGAAACATTCCAAATCAGGTGATGTGGCCAAAAAACAAGATATGAATTTCATTCAAAACACACATATAAATATATACACACAACCCCCCACACACCAAGCTTACAGATCATATAATGTGAATCATACAAATTACCAGAAAGTGTGCTTCCAAGAGGCATGAAAATATGATCCATCAACAGGAGAAAAGTCAATGAAAAGAAATGGATTTAGAAATGAGAAAATGAAATTAGCAGACAACAACATTTAAATATTAGAAATATTCTTCATATATTCAACAAGGTAGAAGAAAGATGAACATGATGAGAAGATAAAGATATTTTTTTAAAAACCCAAATCAAATTTCTGAAATAAAAAATACACTGATGTGATAAACAATAAATTTTATGTGGGCTAATAAAAGACATTTTTTCTCCATTCTTAGGCCCTTTAAAAAACACAGATTCTCCTCGACTTATGGTGGGGTTACTTTCCAATAAACCCCACGTTAATTGAAAATATCACAGTCAAAACTGCATTTAATACACCTAACCTACTGAACATCATACCTTAGCCTAGTAGACCTTAAACAATGTTAAGAACATGTACATTAACCTAAATTTGGATAAAATCATCTAACATAAAGACTATTTTATAATAAAATGATGAATAGCTCATGTAATTTATTGAATATTGTACTGTACTAAAAGTGAAAAACAGAATGGTTGTGTGGATACTGGAAGTATGGTTTTTACTGAATGATATTTTATGTGATTTTCTATTTAAGTATTAATATTATATCTCACAATTGAAGGAGGTTTTTTTAAGCTTAGGTTCATACAGACATTAAGGTGAGATAAACAGATATGAACACTAAGAAAGCTAAACTCGGGCTCTTCTGAGGTAGTCGTCATCAGAACATGGCAGAGCCCCTAAATGAATCTACCCAAACAAAGTAAAGTTAACTGTAGAGTACTGCAATTCATATAAAAATGGAACACACACACACACAACAGCCCATGTATTCAACGTATTATTGATGTTGCCATATATGTATGTTAATATATATAACATATACGAAAGAATTAGGCAACAGAGAGTCAAGACAGGCAGCATTCATACAATCTTCATTGAAATTTTCCAAAATTAATTATATAGACTCCTTTGTCAATAAGATTAAAGTATATGCGAAATTTCGAGCGCAAGTAAAACCACAAAAAAATTAAAATGGGCCAGGCATGGTGGCTCACACCTGTAATCGCTTGGCATTTTGGGAGGCCAAGGTTCAAGGATCACTTGAGGCCAGGAGTTTGTTACCAGCCTGGGCAACACAGTGAGACCTTATCTTTATAAAATATGTTAATAAATAAATGAAACCATTTTTTAAAAAATTAAAATGTTTATAATGATAAGGTCCATGAGAGAAGGGACTTATCAGTTTCACTCAGGGCTGTATGCCTTATGTTTACAGTTAGGGTGACCAACTTTCCCAGTTTGCCCAGGACATAGGACTTTTAGTACTAAAACTAGGACAGCCTCAGACAAACGAAGATGATGGGTCACCCTATCATAGTGCCCTGCATAGTAAACAATGAATATAGAATTAACAAGTGATATTCTAAACTGCACATTTAGTCATTCATTAATATTGGATGCTTTCTTATGTATGGCAGATTTGCATGTATGATAGACAGTGAAGATACAATGATGAATAAGATAAGACCCTGGCGTCAAATAGTGGGACAGCCAGACAGACAAACAATTACACCACAAAAGCACTGCTAATAATTTTGACATAAAATATAGAAAAAGAGTATTCTGGGGAATTAGGGTTGGTGGAGTTTGATTTGGGACACATGGATATATTGACATGTGAAGTGCCAACTACAAATGATAAATCAAACCAACAGAAGAAATTAAGAATATAGAAGAGGAAAAGATGTGAGAAGAAAGAAATGAGTTCAGTCTGGGAAATAGAGTTTGAGACGCCAACAGCAGATGATAAATCAAACTGGCATGAAGCAATAAAAGTCCATTCTGAGAAAGAAAGTAGACACTATGTGATTAAAGGACAAGTTCAATGACCACAACTACAGCCACAAAACAAAAAAAAGGGCATTTTTCACATATAAGCGATAACTAGATTTTTGAAACATGTACTCATCTTCAGGTGTATCAACATACATAGCAATCACATACATATCATTTATTTAAACTTAAATGAAGATAGATTGCATTCCCTGATGCAGCCTCCCTATATTCTGATTGGCTAATAAGATAAAATCATCATTCTTGGCATAAGCACATAGGCATGTGTATAAGACCATGGATAATTAATTCTTCTGTGACAGATAAAGCTAACTACTCCCCATTGAAGAAAAAATCGGGGAAAGAATATAATTAGGAGATGATGTCACCCAGCTTACATAACTAATAGAGAGAACCAATATAGATAACCAATATACAGCTAATGTGGGGTGCCATATGTTATGCAGATAAGCTCAAAAAGCAATGAAATACTACTTAGCACAATAATGCCAGGAGCAGTCACATTATTAAAAGGAATATGTTTTTATCACATTATAGCAGGCTGGTTGTCTCTGGGGAAAATTTACTTTGATAAGAGATGTTTGCTTCTCAGATAATTGTGAGAAAATCAGGCACAGCTCTCACTAATCTGGAATTTGAGTATCCATTCTCTTTCCCACCTTGTGAAAGCGGAAAGCAGAGCAGCTTAGGCCGATCCCTTTCAGTTTGCAAGGGATAGGGTAGAAGAGATTCTCCCTAATCAAGTGGCCTAAAGCCAAAGAAATGGAGTTTCAAATTAAGGTGGAAAGAATTTCCTAAGGAAAATGCGGAGACAGTGCACTGGAGTATTAACCAAGCAGGCTATAGTAAGAGGAGAGTGGTGGTTAGGAGAGAGAAAGGTTGGGAATAAGAGTATCTGCATCTAAGGGTCTACGTTCCTCTCTTCTTGTGAAGTTCCAGGTAACAAGTAAGTTATATAAAGTCACAACATCTGCTCTTCCCACATCATACTCTATAAAATGTACCTGACCCTTAACTTAAATAACTCTATATATTCTGCATAGTCCAATGTTATTGGTCTTAAAGACTAGTAAGGTAGAAAGTACCTAGGAAAAAGATGCTAGATACTTTTAAATTATGTTACCAGAGAAATCTAGTAATCACTAAAGAGACAACTGTTCCTTCTATTGATTACCAGCATTGGTAAAACAGGGCTCTATAGTATGCAGTGGCTCAAATTTACCAAGCATGAAATTTCCTAGTTTCTCTCATAGGTCAACAAGACACAATCCTATAAAACAGTAAAAAAATAAAAAAAAAAAAAAGGGACTTTCCATACCTTAGTTACTCCCTTCAAAGCAGAACTAACACAAGTTATGAGTTTTAAATTCTGGTATATATGGCTCATTAGATTTTAACTTTATTTCAAGATTACTGTTTATTTTTAATTGAGCACTTATATGTTATGGTATTGAGCTAAAAACTGAGAATAATAAAGATCGTGGTTACTGCCCTCAAGCAATTCACATTTTAGTGGGGCTGCCAGATAATTAACATTAATTACAATATAGGATAAAAGTTCTATAAAAGGGTCATTAAAGAGTCAGAGAGAAAAAACCTGAGAAAGACCAAAGTCAGAGAACAACTCATTTTAACTGAGTCTCAAAGAACAGAAGTAGGTAAAGAAGGAAGACAGAGCATATTGAGCAGAGGGACTAGCAGGTTCAAAGGCATAGAGGTGAATGAATGAGCATGAACTTGGGAAAACTGTAAAGCTAGGATTGCTGAAATGCAGGTCAAGTGTAGGTGGAAGTGTGGGTGCCAGGAAAGATCAGGTAATCCCTGACCATATTAGGGATTAGAACATGAAAGAACATTATGCATCCTATTAAGGAGTTCGGATTTCAACCTTGATGTTACAAAGGATTTTTTGTTGTTGTTTTTTTACAAATTATTGTATCTTAGAAAGATCACTCCAGCCATGAGACAGAAGATAGATTGGAAACTGATATAAAGGGAAACAAGTTATATTTTATTAGTTTAATTCAGAATAGAATTAGTGAGGGTTTGAACTAAGTCAATGGCAGTTAGATGGAAAAGGGGGACGAATTACAGAGACATTGAGAGGATAGAATCATTAGGTCTTAATGATTAGGGAGAGTAGTCAGGGAGAAAAGACTACAGAATAATTCCAAAGCTTAAAGTTGATGACAGGTTCATAGGGAATTTTTTTAAAGGGGCCAGTTTTTCTGAGGAAAATTTTAAGTTCAGACACTTAGAACTTCAGATACCAGAGACCATCCAGGGAGAGACGTCCAAAAAAGTAACTGGCAATGCTGAAGGTCTATAAGTCAGCAGAAAGCTCATCTTAGAGACATAAATCATCTATATGTCTAAGACTTTCTTCTGAGAGTTACTGGAATCAGAATATGGATTTTAGTTGAAGCTACGGATGTGAATGAGAAAGTACACCTGAGAAAAGCAACAAGCAAAGGATGTTAAGTATGGTACATAAACATTTACAAGGTGTTGGGAAAATGAAAACCTTTAAAGGAGACTATGAATGATTTTTTGGAGAGGGATGAAAATGACTCCCTGATTTAGCACTTCACAAATGTTTGTTAGGTCCCAACCCTGTGTCATACACTTTTCCAAGACAATAGTTGGGAAAAACAACCAGGAGAAAATGATGTAGATGCCATGATCTGTTATGTCAACAGAATAATAGATCCTAGCATTTGTTTAAAAATACCTAGTGTAGGCATAGGAAAATTCAGGTTAAGAAAAACTGTGATTTGGACGGTATCAAGCTCCAGAAAATCATCGGAATAGAAAAATGAGGAAAAAAGCTTGAAGTATTTATTACAAGTTTTGACTAAGTCACTAACGGCAAACAAATGAGAGCAAATAATTATTTAAATTATCTATCCCCACTCCACTTTTCAAGCATATGGCTTTTCTTTACAGAATGTGGGGAAAAGGCGCTCTCACGAAGTATATATTCAAAGAGAAATGGGGATGGTCAGGTAAGAAGCATCTGCCTGGGCCGGGCGCGGTGGCTCCCGCCTGTCATCCTAGCACTCTGGGAGGCCGAAGCGGGAGGATCGCTCGAGGTCAGGAGTTCGAGACCAGCCTGAGCAAGAGCGAGACCATCTCTACTAAAAATAGAAAGAAATTATTTGGACAACTAAAAATATATATAGAAAAAATTAGCCGGGCATGGTGGCGCATGCCTGTAGGCCCAGCTACTCGGGAGGCCGAGGCAGGAGGATCGCTTGAGCCCAGGAGTCTGAGGTTGCTGTGAGCGAGGCTGCCGCCATGGCACTCTAGCCTGGGCAACAGAGCGAGACACTGTCTCAAAAAAACCAAACCACAAAGCCTCCCCGTCATATGCTTACCAGCCTTGTGAAGCGGGACAAGTGACACCATCGGTTCCCATCTGTAAAATAAGGGCTGTGCGTTCCCCGCCTGCTTCCTGTCTTACCTTACTCACAAAGTGGCACCTGTTCCCTTTATGTTTAACCACAGGCACACAGAAGCGGAGCGGGCTGGGCGTGAGGTGCCTGTCACGGGCGGCTGGCCTTCCACGACATCTTACCTGTGGCCTGCTGCTTCCGGAACGGAACCTGGTAGGACCCAGGACCCACATGGGCCTCTGTGCTGCCGCCTTCGGCCACCCTGAGCAAGCGGGGAGCCCGGTCATACATAATGTCGGAGGCTGCGAGGAGCACAGGCGCTGAAAAGGGATTAAAAACGAGACAGACGCGGTGTGGAGCAAAAGGAAGCACTGGCCTGAGGGGGCCCGGGCAGAACGTCCCTAAATACTGGAACTAGCGTAGGGGTTAGCTCCCCGTCCGCTCCTTGGTATCAAATTTCCCTCAAGTTTTCCAGCCCTGAGGTAAAATGGAAAGGAGACCAGACGTTAGACCTCCCACACAATCGGCAGTTCACCAGCGAGGAGCTCAGACACTCCTCCATCGAAGATGAGGGGGCAGGCGCCCGCCCCTGCGCTTCCGGCCCTGGCCCCGCCCATTTACTTCCGTCCCGGAATCCTGAGGAAGAGTCTCGAAGCTATCTTCCCGCGCTGAGCTCTCGGAGCATGCGCACAGCGAGCCTCGCGCCATCCCTCGCTCACTCCCGTCGAGGCCCCGACCCCGCGCCCTGTAGGAGAAGGTGGGAGTTTTTCTCACAGCGGGAACTGCTTTAGGTCCCGGGTTTTTTTTTTCACTGTGCAGGTGAGTCCTAGAAAACGCATTAGAAGGAGTGAGGGGACTGAGGACACCACGCTGACCTGGATCCACTTGCCCAATAAATCAGGCGACTAGAAAGAGCTAGGGAGGAAAGCATTCATGCCAAGCAGAGCCTGGATCCCGCAAGCTCACCCCCCACTCCTGCCACAGCGACACGTGCACCCACAGAGCAAAAGCACCTCTGCTCTTACCCCGCAGATAATCCAAACTCGTGCGAGAAACCCAGGGGACGGGGTGGTGACAAGAAATGGGGACCCAGGGACCGAGCGGAAAAGCTCACCAGCTAAAGCCAAGTAAGTGTTAAGTGGCTAAAAGGCTGCTTCTGTTGGCAGATGCCAGGCAATGGCAATACTGATTTGCCTCTTTGTTTACAAAGCAAAGACACTGAGAAAGTCCAGTCCATCCCATCAACCAATGAGTCTCTTAACCTTGAGCAAAAGGAACTTGGCATCTCCTTAGGTCTTAAGGACTTTGTGTCAGAATCCACCTCTACTTGTCTCAGGCTGTTTTTTCCAGCAAGAATCCTATCTAGATTCGGAACATGCATAAAGGCTTAGGCAAATCCTACCTTGACCATGTCTGGACCCCAAATGAACTATACAGTACCTTAATTTGTCCCTACTACAAGTTTTTGTAGTATTTATACACTGTAATACATACACAATGTGCCAATTCATTTTGTGCATCAATTACCATGGCTTAATTGTGCTATATGTGTTAGAATATTCTCCATACAAGGCTCTACGCTTCTCAAAGATGTATCTGTAATACAGCACCTTTTTTTCTATTCAATAACTAGCTGAATAATTAATTATCCACTTAAAAAACACTTATTGATGTACACTGTAGATTCCATACCCTGCTAAGTTTTGGGGATACAAAGACATAAGAAAATCCCTGTCCCTCTTTCTAAGTATCTCAGAAACTAGATACTGATCAGTGATCCTTTTCTCACTGACTTTAATTCTCGCTGCATTCTTAGAGAAACCCTCATGGTTTTCTCAATGTTATTTTTAACCTTATTTTCCAAGCTGTCTCCAATACTTATTCAGAAGACCTAGAATACATTTACTATGACATAATTGGGAAGAGAAAGTCATAGGGGTAAAAAGAGAAAAATCCATACGCTTTGGAGAATGGTCCAAGGATGCTTGTAAATTCGACTCCTATTGAACATTCCTTAAGGACATCGTTTGCCCTTGATGATCCAAACAAGGATATCAACCCAGAGAGCAAATTCAGGTCTAGGCCATGGTTGCTGTAGATACTGATGCAGACTCCCACCCCCTCCTGTGGCCATGCATAGCTATAGCAGCCTGCTCTTTCCTCATCTGTACATATTTGGGTTTGAGATTGGAAATGGAAGTGGTAATGCAAGTTTTATGTGCTTTCTGTCTGATATGATTTTTGGCCACTAAACTTAACCCTAGACAAAAGGAGTTCTTTATTGAGTCCCTCCTAGCTCATTTACAAACCTTGAAAGAGAAGTTTGTGACTCAGGTACCAGCTAGGAATACAGTGTTCATTTGCCTTGTCTGCCTCTTCTGTGAATGTTCTTTCCTCAAGGACTTCACAGAGAGGGGTAGTTGATCAATGCCAGGACTCCAGTGTTTCTGGGTTTTCTGGCCAGATGCTATCTAAATATCATACCACTGTAGTGAAGTACAACTTATAGAGTCTTCATAATTTTATAATACTTGGTTTCTCAGAATTCTCCATTCTTAACAAAAAGTCTTTCTTTAACACATTGACTGCCACATTAGAAAAAAAAAAACTTTTCCTTGGGGCCATGGTGTTTTATTATTAAAATACAATAAAAAGTTCGAAAACAAAACAATCCTAATTTAATGAAAAATTTGTTATTTTTATTGTTTTCTGTGTGTGAGTTATATGCAACTTGAAAAATAGTTCATGCAGTTCCCAAGGTGAAGAGACATGAGTTATATATGCTTCACAAGGCCCTGGGCTCAAAACTAGCATGAGTTAAATACAACTCACAGGGCAGTTAATGTGTTAAAAAGTTTTTAGTATGAAAATCTATTTCCTTGATCATTGTGGCTGCTCTTCTCTGCATATTTCCCAGCTATTATTTCCTTCTTATGGTTCAGTAACCAGAATGGTGCATAGTATTTCAAGATTGGGAAATATTTTTAAGTGAGAGAAGTAAATCTTTTTTATTATCTTTCATTGTGGCAAATATTTCTTGGAGAGTCAATAGTCTGGAATGCATGTGCTGCTAAAAAAATATATTAACACAAAATTATAATTATATATAAACACAAAATGAAACATTTGATTCATTTCTCAATTAACTTTAATACCAAAACATGATCGAGATTCTACCAAAAAAGAATAAAGCAATTAATCTCTATCATTAATATATATCAAAAAAGTCAAATGCAATAATAGCAAACAGAATCTAGCAATGCTTTTAAAGAATAATACATTAAGACCAAATAAGTATATTCTATGATTGCAAGGATGATTCAGTTTCAGGAAACCAATAACATAATCTTCTACATTAACAAATTATCAGAGAAAATAATATATGTTCATGTCAATAGATGCAGAAAAGCATTTGATAAAACTAAAGAACTATTCCTAATGAGACTTCTACATTCTAAATTAAAGAATACAACTTAAGTATACTAAAGAATACTTAGAAAAATTAAAACCAATAACCATTATCCTAAACCGAAGTACTAAAACTACTTCAATTAAAATTAAAAACAAATAGAGATCCCTTTATCATAATTATTATTTAATGATGGTGTGCCTGTTAAACACAGCAAAATAAAATAACTGCTAATAATTGGAAAGCAAGATATAAAAATATCTCTCTTTGCTTGTTTTGTGTTTGAATACCAAAATAAGACAGGAAAATATATTAAAATTACCCTACAATTAAAATAATTAAGTGTAGTGGCCATACTCAAATTAAATATATAAAAAATCAATAGCTTTTATCTATCCTAACAAGTACCTAAAAGAGAAATTGGAAAAAAAATACCATTTACAATAATAACAAAAATAATGACACAGAATTATTCATAGGAGAGGCATAGAATCTAAATGAAGAAAAAATGAACAAATGGAAAGATACCAAAATTAAATGGGAAAACACCACCATAAAATAGCAATTCTTCCAAAATTAGTGTACAATCTTATACAATTCCAGTTAGAATCCCACTTGTTTTTTTGGTGTAATAATGTGGGAGAATAGAGAGCTGTGAAAAAGAAGAATGGTGAAGAATAACTCTGATTTCCAAATATCAAAAGATATACTGGCTATAAAGCCATTATAATCAAATCAATGTGGTTTTGGGATAGAAAAGACAAATAAATCAGGAGAACTAAAGAAAGAAACTAGAAATGTTTGCTAATATATGTAAACATTTAAAACAATTTTATAATACCTGATAATATTTTAATTGAGAAAGGATGGACTCTTTAATAATTCTGGCACAACTGACTATCCATTTAAAAGAAAACAGAATTTATGCCTATATTGCACATTTAGAAAAATAATTTCCGGATGTTTAACATTCAAATGTAACAAATAAAACAATAAAATTTATGTGTAAAAATCTAGAAAATAATATGTGTGGGCAAGAGAGAGCTTCTTAACTCTAGAGACTTAGAAGCTTTAAGAGAAAAGATAGTCGTTATATAACAATATCAAAATTTAAAGCTATTATATAACATAAGATGCCATGAATAAAAATCAAAGCTAGGCAACAGCTTTGAAAACATGTGAAATACAGAACACACAAAAAAATTGAATATCTATACTATATCATATAGTCTTTAAAATTATCAGGAAGATGAAGAAATCCAGTAGAAAAATAGAAAAGCATATAAAGAAGATATTCACAGAGGAACTAGTTGAAATAGCCAAAATGCCTATTGATGCCCACAGTAGTGAGGAAATTTGTATCCAGGTCACAATAAAAAAATCACTTTTTTTTTTTTTTTAGCTACAGTTTTGCTGTTGCCCAGACTGGAGTACATTGGCACAATTATGGCTCACTGCAGCCTCAAACTCCTGAGCTCAAGTGATCGTCCTACCTCAGCCTGACAAGTAGCTAGGACTACAGGCATGCACCACCACGCCTGGCTAATTTTTTTATTTTTATTTTTTCTAGACATGGGATCTAACTACATTGCCCAGGCTGGTCTCAAACTTCTGACCTAAAGTTATCCTCCCAGCTTGGCCCCCCGAAAGTGCTGGGATTACAGGCATGAGCTACCACACTCAGCCTGAAGTAGCACTTTTTTACCCACCAGAATAGCAAAGATTGAAAAGACCAATAAAACCTATTTTCTGGGAGGATGCAAGAAAATATAATTTCATAATAGAGAGTGGAAATGTGAATTATCACTTTTTTGGAGAGTTATCTGTGAATATCCCATATATATTCATAAAAAATAAACTGTATAATTTTATTATAAAATGATATACATCTATGCATTTATACATATATTTAAGCAAAATTTTTATGTTTTTCATTGACACATAATAAATGTACATATTTATTGGGTCCATAGTGAGTTTTGATACGTACAATGTATAGTGATCAAATCAGGATAATTAGCATTTCCTTCACCTCAAACATTTATCATTCGTTTGTGTTGGGAGCACTCAATATCCTGTCTTCTAGCTATTTGAATATATATATTAAATTATTTTTGACCATAGACATCTTATGGTGCTGTATACAACACTAAAACTTATTTCTATCTGGCTGTAATTTTGTATCCCTCCCTATTCCTCCCTCCTCTCTACGTTTCCCAGCCTCTAGTAACCACTATTGTACTCTCTACTTGTATGAGATCAGCTTATTTAGCTTCTGCATATGAGTGAGAACATGCAATATTTATCTTTCTGTTCCTGACTTATTTCACTTAATATAATGACCTCCAGGCTCATCCATGTTACTGCAAATGACAGGATTTTATTCTTTTTATAGCTGAATAGTATTCCAATATGCATAAATGCCACATTTTCTTTATCCATTCACCTATTAATGGACACTTAAGTTGATTCCACATCTTGGCTGTTGCGAATAGTGCTGTGATAAACATGAGGGTGCAGAAATGTCTTTGAAATACTGTCTTCCTTTCCTTTGACCAAAATCATCACATATAATAAATTACCTACCTGGGAGAAGTGGCAACTGCTGGTTTTTCTGTGCCCTATAAAAACTGAGTTTGAGATCAAAGCAAATGCAGCAGCCTATCTTTCGATTGCTCTCTCGTCCTTATCATAGATTATGATGGGTTGGGTAGAAGTTCCACTTAACAATTTACTGGTAATTTGTGTGTGTGTGTGTGTGTGTGTGTGTGTGTGTGGTTGAATTTCACGTGTCATGAAATATTACTCTCTAAAAAAATTTTTCAACCATCTAAAAAGGTAAAAACTGTTCTTTTAATGGTAGGAAAATAAATTCTTTTTAAATATATGCATGGAATAGTAAGGCATTTTACTTTTCCTTCTAAGAAAGACAAACGAAAACTAAATTAAAAGTCTTTTTAAAATATGGTATGTGCTTTTAAAGACTGGAAATTGATGAATTTGACACTTCTTATCCTTTTAATTCAATGTGTTAAAAATGGAAACTAGGTGGGTATTGAGGTTCAAATCTCATTTCACTCAGCTTAAAAATTGTTGATAAAAATTTAAGAATATATTTGCATGGCATTTTTAAAAGCTACTGTCTTGCATCATGGTCCCAAAGGAGCTTATTATAGTTTTAGAAGATTCTCAATTGTTTGGAATTCTGTCTCCGCATTGCACAGTGTTTTACTAAATATAGGTGGCTATATTTTTCTGTTATGGACACAGACCATATTAAATGGACTTGTAGTTCTCATTGATTGAGTCTTCTGATTATAGTCTTAAGTACTTTAAAAACAATGACCTTGAATAATATTCAGCCTTAAAAAGGAGGGCAATCCTGTCACATGCTGCAGCATGTATGAATCTATAGGACATTATGCTAAGTGAAATGAGCCAGTCACAAAAAGACAAATACTCTGTTATTCCACTTATGAAATTTCTAAAGTAGTCAAATTCATGGAAACATAAAGTAGAATGGTGGTTACCAGGGGCTGCAGGAAAGGGGAAATTCAGAACTGTTGTTTAAGGAGTGTAGAATTTGAATTTTAAAAGATGAAAAAGTTCTGGAGATCCATTGCACAAAAACATGACTATACTTTAATGCTAGTGAACTATACACTTAAAAATTGTAAATTTTATGTTATGTGGTTTTTACCACAATTAAAAATAAAAAATAAAATATTAATTACCTTAAGTTACATGAATGCTTATGAAATGTCAGATGTTTGATGAAGTATATTTCTTTTTCATGATTGTTATATAAAAGGTTTGTTAACAACATGTCTTTAAACATGGTAAAGGAAATTCTACCAAAGCCCAGTAAATAACAAGTATCTGTCAATTACTTACTATGAGCAAGACATTGAGAGTTATGCAAAACATTTTTATAGACATGTAAATATGGATATATAGTTGTTAAGACAAGTTCCAAAAGCATAAGTTAAATACCAATCTAAGACACAAGGAAAGTGGAGGAAATAAATGTCACAAGATGACACATAGTTAATAGTTAAGTGAAGCTTACTACACAAATCTTTAGCTTAATTTCACAGGCATAATACCTAATATAATGTGCATATGTCCATATGTACAGGTGGTAGCTACAGAAATTTTTCCTAACATATTTGTAGTTGAAAGGACTTGATATTCATTACCTCAGTAGGTTTGGTTTCCACCCAACAATTTTATAAGGTACCCACATTTAACCCTTCTTTGCTCCCCCACCTTTTTATGAACATATGAAAATTAAGTCTCCTAGGTAATTCCAAATTCACGCAAACCCAAATCTGGATAAATGTGACTCAAAAGCTTTCTTTTTTTTTTATTTCATCTTATTATTATGGGGGATACAGAATTTCAGGTTACATACGTTGCCCATGTACCGCCTGTCCCCCCAAGTCAAAGCTCCAGGCGTGTCCGTTCCCCAGACAGTGCGCGTTGCACCCATCATGTAGGTATATATCCCTCCCCTCCCCACCCCCCTTCCCGAGTCAGCACCTTCCAACGTGACCATTCCCCAAACGGTGCGCAATGCACTCATTATGTGGGCATACACCCATCTCCTCCCCCACCCCCCTCCTCAGTCTGATATTCATTTGGTATCGTTCCCAGATGTGTATTTAGGTGATGATCAGGGAAACCAATTTTCTGGTGAGTACATGTGATGCTTGTTTTTCCATTCTTGGAATACTTCACTTAATATAATGGGCACCAACTCTCTCCAGGAGAACCATAGAGATGTCGTATCTTCATTATTTCTTATAGCTGAGTAATATTCCGTGGTATACATATACCACAGTTTACTAATCCAATCATGTATTGATGGGCATTTGGGTTGTTTCCACATCTTTGCAATTGTGAATTGTGCTGCTATGAACATTCAGGTACATGTGTCTTTGTTATAACATCAGCTACCAACACACTAAAAAAAAAAAAAAAAAAAATCTCTTTTCTTTACCTTCTCACTCACACTCCCCCTGTTTGTCGTAATGCAACCTGTAACTCCTCTTTTCCTCATATCAAAACACACACACATATAAACACACAACCCTGATTCCTCCAGTTGTTAGGATAGGGACTGTGGTAGCCACACAGTGGACAGGGGAAAGGCAAGGAAGGGGAGAGGAAACTTCAGCTTCCAAGGGATCCTCCCTCCTTTCCACCACCAACCACCAAGAGTCTCATTATTTAGTGGTTTGAGTCTCATCACAACTCTTCTCACTCCCGTCCTCACTAATACACACAGAGAATGTTATACTAGATGGGGAAAGCAAATGTTAGGAAATGCTTGGAATGACCACACTAATCCCTAGGGAGTGGTTAGAATTTTCTCCTGTGCCTGGAATACACTTTTCCAGTAACGTGTCCCAATTTTCATTTTTGTACTCACATTCCTTATCTGTAGTATTAGGGGTGAGCAAATCAATTTCTGGACTTAGTTTAATCTGCAACATTTAAGACTCTAGGAACTGAAAAATAAATCTTAAAAAGAAGTAGGGTTTTTTTGGTTTTGTTTTGTTTTGCTTTTTAGTAAAGGGCACTAGATGGCACAATTTCACCAATTTATGCTAATAAAATCATGCATCCTTTTATTAATTCATACATGAAATAATTTAGTTTTATTGTTCCACCTAAAAATTTAAGAGGAAACCTAACAATAGAAAGTTCTTGAAAATATGTCCAATATACTATATTTTATGTTCTTATTCATGAACACAGTAACCAGAATTCCAGGACTGGATGAATAATTTAAGTAACCCAAAGGAAATGTCTGTCTATCTATAATAAAATACACCAAAATCTTATATATATTAAACATTAATTTATATCAAATGTACATTTTGTAGTACTACAGATATATAATAAAACTCTACAGTATAATAAAGTGGACTGGTGACTCCATTGTCTCTGAATGCTTAAAATCAGGTACTAGAAAGAGTAAGAGCTCAAAAGTCTGAATTAGTTTTACTAACTGCTTACCTTAGGCTAGTTATACCCAATTAGACCTTAGTTTCCTCATACTTAAAAATGAAAAAGTTGATCTAGAAACAATAAGAAATGATTATGGTCCACTCAATTTACCATCCAGTTGACTTTTTATTTCTTAAAAGCAGAAGTCCCAGATCTGTCCAATGTTTTTACTATCATTTCACTTCCTGGAATTATTTATAGTTCAGAAAGCTTATCAGCTCGTCAGCTACATTTCAACATATAAGATGTAGCACATTAGTCAAACAAGCAGCAGGTACACCATACTCAGACCATTTCCTGACCTTGGCTCGGCTCATGGAGCAGTCCTGCCTAACCATCGTTTGGTGAACACTCTTGCCAGATGGTGCAATCAAAAATGGAAGATCCTTACTGAAGAGGTTTTAAGAGGGAAATGCCCCTACTGAGATATTTTTGCCTGATGAAAAGTTATCTCCTTTAAAGGAAAGTTATCATTTGGGCAAAGGTAATGGCTTCTGGAAGGTCACACATGAAGAGAGAATAGGGAAAATGACATCTACCTTAGCTACACTGTCCCAGGCCACCCTACATAGTTTATTGGAATGTAAGGGAAATCTGGCTATACAGCATGTCACTCCATTAATATGTAACCTCAAACTCCTGGGCTCAAGTGATCCTCCTGCCTCAGTCTCCCAAGTAGCTGGGACTACAGGCTCATACCACCACACCCAGCTAATTTTTTTTTTTTTTTTTTTAGAAAGGACATCTCAGTATTGCTCAGGCTGATCTGAAACTCCCAGCCTCAAGCAATCCTTTTGCCTCAGCCTCCCAAAGTCCCGGGAATACAACACGAGCCACCATGGCCAGCCTTCAGAGGAATTCTGAAAGCAGTACTGGAGACCGTTGAAAGTTGACGGGTCCATAAATGGCTTCTTAATGGTAATACTAAGTGGGCAGTGATTTCTTATAGGAAGTTTTTCCCAGACATCTAAGGTTACTTACCTATAATAGCTGGAATGATACTCTCTCTGTAGCTACCATAATTCTACTAACAAGTTTTACACAAAGATTTGTAAGAAACTCCGAATTGTAGCCATAATGCTACTGCTAGATCTGTCAGCTCAATAAGTTAATCAGCTCTCTCTTTTTAAGATTATTTACCATGATATGATGGGGAAAACAGAAAAGCCCATCTTTTTTGTTCTCAAATACTAGTCTTTACTTCAGAAGTCTCTCTTTTTTGTCTCCCCTAATATTATGTTTAACCAGTATCCCAATCAATATTTACTAAGTATTATGAAAAATAAGAAGGAAAATAAAGTAATATCCAGATATTAGTATTCTTTGTAAAACATATATATTATATATTTATATGATATATAAAAATATAAAATATATATAATACATATAGTACAGAGAAGCTATGAACCCATTTGGCACTTCTCAAGAGAATTATAATTGAGTACATAATGAACATTGTGGTTTATTCCCCCACTGTTTCCGCTCCATCCCAGAAAACTACCTGAGCAAATTAAGGTAATTCATTCCCATTCCCATTGATTAGTTCAGAAAAGGGCTGTGGTAGGCATAATTCTCAAATGGCCCCCCAAAGATGTACCACCCTAATCCCTGAAAACTATGAATATGATGAGGTGTCACTCTCGTGACTAAGTTATGTTAGAAGGGACAGTTGACCTAAAAAGGAGGAGATTATCTGGATAGGCCTAATCTAATCACACAAGCACTCAAAAGCAGAGAGGTTTCTTCAGCTGTTGGCAGAAGGGAAAATCAGAGATTAGAACTACAAGAAGGATTCAAGGGAACCGCGTGATGAGGAGTGCAGGCAGCCCCGAGGAGCTGAGAGTTATCCCCAGCTGATAGCTAGCGAGGAAACAGGGACCTCAGTCCCACAGCCACAGAGAACTGGATTTTGTCAACAACCTTGATGAGCTTGGAAATAGATTCTTCCTCAAATCCTGCAGATAGAAGCCCAATCAGCCTACACTTTGACTTTGGCCTTATGAAGCCCTAAACAGAGAACCCAGTTGAGCCCACCTGCACTTCTGACCAACAGAGCTGTGAAATAATAAATGAGTATAGTTTTAAGCTACAAAATGTGTGGCAGTTTGTTATGACAGCAATAGAAAACTCATACAGCAGCCAAAGAGTTGTAAAATAGAGTCTGCTAGGATGCTGGGAAAATTTTACTGCTAAGAAAGAACCACAGGACAAAATTGTGTCTCTTTTTTCTTTGGATTTGGCTGTGTCTAGACCCAGTGACTGAAGCTGACTTGTTGCTGTAGAGGAATATGTTGATGAAATTCCTGAAAATTAGATGGCCCTGCAATCACAGAATAAACCTGGCAATAATGAATAGGACATAAGCACAATAGAAGTTAGGGCAAATACAGGTCCTCAAGCCATGGAAGAGATTAATGTTGGAGCCCACTCTACCTCTGGAATTTCTGATATATTGAGATAATAAATTTCTTTATTGTTTAAACCAGTTTGAGTCAGGATTTATGTTACCTACAGAAAAAATATTTTAACTGATGGGCTTATTGATATAGAACTAGTATAATTGCATCTGGAAACAGTGTTAGGTGAAAGAACACTGGGCATTGAAAGACTTGAGATAATATGATCATCTGGTGGTCTGGTCAGTTACTACCTATGCAACCTTGGGCAGGTCTCCTAGTTTCATTGAGCCTCTATTTCCTCAATTAAAAAGTGGAAGTAATAATAACCAACTCACTGGGTTATTGTGAAGATTAAATGTGATATGAAATATGAAATTATGTAGCATAGTATCTGAAATACAGTAATTATTCAACAAGGAGTCATTATCCCAAATAAAATATAAAGCCAAAGAGGAAAATATGTTCAGGAAGAAAAAAAGTTAAGAAAAATAGAAAGGTTTTTTTTTTTTTTTTTAAGGGTTTTTTCTTTAAAGTTTAGGAGCTCAGGGAATTTCACCCCAAAATATTAATATGACTCCTTGGTATAATGACTATTTTTAATTAAAGGCCCTAAGAGATCAGTAGGAGTTAGAAGAGCCTTTCCCTCTGTCTGCATAAAACCAGAAGGACCCATCAAAAAGAACAATTGCCTTTCCTTCCCCTCCCTGTTATCTCAGTATATTGCAGGAAAGAAGATTAAGAATGCAACCAGACCTGGCCCAACCCTGGGAATCATTTACAAGTCACTCTCTTGCCCCCATCCATTCATTCTCCCAAGTATCTATTCATCCTCCCTAGCAACCATTTATTGTCCCTAAACAGAAGTTCCTATATTCCTCATCTCTCCCTCCCTTCTAAAACGAGGGTCTATAAACATCTGGACAACAATGGGATATTGCATAATCACTATGATTCTCCCTATGTGCACAGTAAATAAGTTTGTAATCTCTTTCTCTTAGTAATCTGCTTTATTGTGAGTTGATCTTCAGAGAATCTTCCAGGGGCAAAGGGGAAGTTTTCCTTCTCCCCCACAAAAGATATAGTAAAGGATAAATGTTGAGAATGTTGAATATTAGAGTCAAATAATAGATTTTATTGTTACATGATTATGAGATACGGTTCATCATTAAAGTACACAAAACTAAAAAAGAGAGAATTTTTATATATCATATGTTAGCTATGTTAGAAACCAAATTTCAATGTTAAAAGAAAGATAAAATGAAGTCCTAAAGTCATAAAAGCAGATTGCAACCAATGCAATTAATATGACAAATTTACATTAACTGATTATTTTTTCCATTATGTGGTCTGATTGCTTTACTCAAATGTTAAAGAATTCACTGGCTGTTTTGATATTAAATAGAGATGTTTCACCTTAAAAATAACCACTTATGAAGCACCTGATATGCTTCAAGAACTGAGTCCTGTATGTACTCCAGCTATGTATGTTAGTTTGCTACGGTTGCTATAGCAAAGTAACCAGAACCTGGGTGGCTGAAACAACAGAATTTATTGTTTCAAAGTTCTGTAGGCTAGAAGTCCATACTCAAGGTGCTAGCAGGGTTGGTTCCTTCTGATGGGTGTGAGGGAATAATCTGTTCCAGGCCTTTCTCCTTGTCTCATAGGTGATCCCCGTCTCCCTGTGGCTTTTTGCATCATCTTCCCTCCATGCATGCTTCTGTCCAAATCTCTTCTTTTGAGCACCCCAATCATGTTGGATCAGGGACCCTTGATGACCTTATTTTAACTTGATTACCTCTGTGAAGACCCTCTCTCCAAATAAGGTCACATTCTGAGGTACTAGAGGTTAGGACTTCAACGTATAAATTTGGGGAGGACACAATTCAACACATAACACTATCTAAGACACATTCTTTTCCCTAAAGGAGTTTTCAGCCAAATGAGTGATATATAAATTTATTTTATTTCTTATATTTATTAAACTTTGATTTTTAAGAGAAAACAATAAGTTGCTTTTATAATAATGATAATGTTAACTACTCACATTGCATTAATTATATCCTCGGGTTTTTGATGTAATACCAGGTTGATACTTTCTAAAAATAATAAGCTTAAAGACAAGTCTCAATATTTGCTTGAATTAAATTATTATTCCCTTTATCTTGGGAAATTGATTTAAATCTAAATATATACAGCTGCAGTTATACATTTATTTAATTTCTCGCAAATTTAAGAATGTGTCTAATTTTCTTCCCTTTTTAATTCACATATCTAATTAAATTAAGCAAATTCAGAAAAAAGATTATACGAAAGCTATCTCCGTAATGACATCAGAAATTTCTAACTAATACCAGTTAATATGGTTAAGAAATTTAAAGTTTGATCAACAAAAGTTATGTTTTATTTTCATAGTATGAAATGCAAAAACATTGACAATACTCAGGAATTTGTATTTAGTTAGTTACATAAGTATAAATACAGAAAATATTATATAGATTAGGAAGTCAGTATACAAGAGGTATTAAAACCATGTTCATGGTCACCTGACATGAGGAGCCAGAGAAAACCAGCACCTGAAGACCAAAACAAATCATGATTAATGATTTGAAGGCAAAGGAAGAGGAGCCTATGAAGGAAAATATTAAAATTGATGAGGCCTATAGGCATACTTGATTAGAGCTAGAATAAATAATGTTAGGGAAGCCAAGAGCAGAAAGGATAAAGTTTTGAGAAGTGCTTCACCAACAATCAGAAGAGAGATTTAGCAAAAAAAAAAAAAAACTTAAAAGGCTCCACTGAATTTGGCAATTTGAATACATTATTTTATTTCAGTGAGGATAATTTCAGTCTTGAGGTGAAGGGATGGGGGAATGGGCAGAAGCCAGATTGCAGTGGGTTGAGCAGTAGGAGGGACACTTCATTTTCTGAGACAGGAGGGAAGGAAGTAAAGATGAGTGCAGATGTTTATCACAATGGAAATATGCAAATATGGGCACAGGGAAAAAATGCAACAGCAGGGTACCTAAGCTCAAGTGAAATAATTACAAGGAAGAACAATGCTTAAGAGATTTTCTAAGACATCCTTTTACCCAATCAAAATAGCTCTTGATGTCCAGGAAATATCTGATGACACTAACCTCAAATGCAGCTATGAGTAAAACATTAATTTACTTTCTGCAATCGTCAGTACAGAATGCTGCAGTGGGTGGTCTCACCAGAATTTGAATATTAGGTAAATAAGATTGTACTTGAAGATTTAAACTGTATATTTACATATAATCGATTTATAGGCAAAGTCACTTGAAAGACAGAATTCCTGCCAAGTCAGCAAGATTTGATTATACCTTATTGAATATATTAACATAGGTAATGAATGAATGTATCCATAAAAAGGAAAGGGAAGTGTTGATTGGCCATGGAAGTAGAGTAAAAGGGAAATCACCGTCTGGGCACGGTGGCTCACGCCTGTAATCTTAGCCCTCTGGGAGGCCGAGGCAGGTGGATCGCTTGAGGTCAGGAGTTCGAGACCAGCCTGAGCAAGAGCGAGACCCCCGTCTCTACTAAAAATAGAAAGAAATTATATGGACAACTAAAAATATATACAGAAAAAATTAGCCGGACATGGTGGCGCATGCCTGTAGTCCCAGCAACTCGGGAGGCTGAGGCAGGAGGATCGCTTGAACCCATGAGTTTGAGGTTGCTGTGAGATAGGCTGACGCCACGGCACACTAGCCTGGGCAACAGTGTGAGACTCTGTCTCAAAAAAAAAAAAAAGGGGAAATCACCCAGGCACACCCACCCAACACAGGGATAAATATGTTTGTCCTGCTGACAAGGCTATTCCTGCTGGAAGAATTGTTTAAGTTAGGATTTCCAGAGAAACAGAACCGATAGAATCTGTATGTGTATGTATATATATGTGTGTGTATGTATATATGTGTGTTTATGTGTGTGCACGTGCGTGTACAGAGAGAGAGAGAGATTTTAAGAAATTGGCTCACACAATTGTGGGGCCTGATACCTCCAAAATCTTCAGGATTGGCAAGCAGGCTAGAAACCAAGGGAAGAGTTGCAAGGAAGAGTTGCAGTCCAAAGGCAGTGCACTGGAGAATTCCTTCTTCTTTGGGGGACCTCAGTCTTTTTCTCTTAAAGCTTGCAACTGATTGGATGAGGTCCACCCACATTACAGAGGGTAATCTGCTTTACTCAAAGTCTGTTGAGTTGAATGTTAATCTCATCTAAACAGTATCTTCACAGAAACATCTAGAATAATGTTTTATCTGGGTACTGTGGCATAAACAAGTTGACACATAAACTTAATCACTGCAAGAACCAATAAAGAAAATATATGCACAGAAATTATTATAATCCAAGGTATACACAAAGGTATTAGTCTGCTCAGAATGCCATAACAAAACATCATGGACTCAGTGGCTTTAACAACAGAAATTTATTTGCTCACAGTTCTGGAGTCTGGGAAGTCCAAAGACAAGGTGCCAGGTGATTGGGTTCCTGGTGATGGCTCTTCTCCTGGATTGTAGACAGCTGCCTTCTTGCTGCATACTCACATGGCGAGGAGAGAGAGAGAGAGAAGGAGGAGGAGGAGGAAGAGGAGGGCAGAGGAGGAGGAGGAGGGAGGAGATCTCTTCCCTTTCTTCTAAGGTCACCAATCCTATTGGTTTAAGACCCCAACCTTATGACCTTCTTTAACTTTAATTATCTCCGAAAAGCCCTGTCTCCAAATAGAATCACAATGGGGGACAGGTCCCAACTTACGTGTATGAATGGGGGGGACATAATTCATTGCAACAGATAATTCATAGCAACAGATTACCATGGGAATTAAGAAAAAAAAAAAAGAACATGACTTCTAATTGATCGATGACATGTAAGCCTTGAAGCAGAAAGGAAGAAAATAAAAGTTGTTAGGTATATAGAAAAATTTGCTACTGTTCTATAATTTTTTCATTTGTATATTGTCTTCCCAACCAGGTTACCAAATTCTCTCTGGTCAGGGATCCTGAGTAAGATTATAATAAAAAAGAAACTCTCAACATCACTTGCTCTAAAAAGGGATTATAACTAAACTCCAACAGGCTTACCAGCAGGTAGGTAGAATGTCCCCTTTGTCATCTCATGGGAATTTCCAACAATTTGGCCATTCATATGAATAGTGTACTTATGATTTTTACAGTCTTAAAAGTAGGCATATCTTATATCATATTACTATTACTATTTAAGAGTGAGATTGTAAGGCCATGGCAAGAAGTAGCAAGTGATTTGGTTATGGTTACAATTACCTATGAGAATCAAAGACCCAGGGTTAAGGGAGGGAGGGACCATATTCATTTAACTGGCAAACAGGTCCTTGTTGAGGACCTCTTGAGTGCGAAGTCTTGTTGTGGGAACTAAAGAAACAAAGATAAGAAGACATCATCCTTAGTGTGAAGGATCTAACAGTCTAGGGCAGGAGCAGGCAAACCTCAACCCTTGGGTCAAATCTGTTACACTGTTTATGTCAATAAAGTTTCATTGTAACACAGCCACTATCATTTGTCTTCATGTTGTTGATGAGTGCTTTCCAGCTACAACAAAGTTACATAGTAGCAACAGAAATCACACTGCCTACAAAGCCCAAAATATTTACTATTTGGCTCTTTACAGAAAGTTTGCTAATCCCTGGTTTAATGACTTCTTGCTTTCATGCTCACTTCATGGAAATTATGTCTGTAGTTTTTGGTTTTGAAACTATTGTATATTTATATATTGTAAATTTGAAAGTATATACTTGAAAGTATACACATACACACAATACTACTTTTCTGGACCATTTGAAAGAAAGTGGCAGACATCATGTGCCTCTACCCTTGACTATTTTCAGTGTACATTTCCTAACAAGGGAATTCACCTACATAACCACAGTAAAATCAAAATCAGGAAAATTAACCTTGGATAATATTATCTAATCTACAAAAGATTATTTAAATTTTACCAATTAAATTAATAGAGCACCTTGCTCTATGATTGACAGACTTCTTTTCCCACCCCACCCCATCTCACTCTGTTGCCCTGGCTAGAGTGCCCTGGCGTCAGCCTAGCTCACAGCAACCTCCAACTCCTGGGCTCAAGCGATCCTCCTGCCTCAGCCTTCCGAGTTGTTGGGACTACAGGCATGCACCACCACGCCTGGCTTATTTTTTCTATATATTTTTTGTTGTCCAGCTAATTTCTTTCATATTTTTAGTAGAGACGGGGTCTCGCTTAGGCTGGTCTCGAACTCCTGAGCTCAAACGATCCACCCACCTTGGCCTCCCAGAGTGCTAGGATTACAGGCATGAGCCACCGTGCCCGGCCAATTTTTGACTTTCTATTGCAGAGGAATAATTCAAAGAGCCAATAGTCAGGGACTCTTTAGACTCATGATATATCATCTGTCTCTAACAGACAGCTAAGCTGAAAACTTCAAGACTCCTCTCCAAAGACCAAAAATGAGAATATGTTAGAGATTTTCAAAGAAGCAAACATTTCAAATTTGGAAGAACCTGCTGCTATTTTAGGCTCTATGGTCTTGAGTGAGAAGTGGCCCACACACTAGTTTAGAGCAATTGGTCAAATAGTTGAACCCCATCTGAAAAAAGAACTCATATATACCACTGATTAATGAAAATTGCTCAGACAAATCAAAGAGAAAAGAAGAAGCAAAGTGTTTGACTTAAGATGCTTTGAGCCTAAAGTATACCAAAAAAGGATTAACAAGGTAACCACAGGTATATGGCCAGTATGATGCTGACCAAGGTTGAAAAGGAGCCCATCTGTGGTTTGTGCCAGGTGTGTTGGCAAGGGATGAGGGATTCTACCAGTTCTAGAAACGGTGGAAGCCAGAATCTATCTCAGTCTGCCAGCATCTGTTTTGCAAATAGCATCAAATGTTCTTTACCCTTTCTCTCCATGAGGTGGGCATCAAGGAGAATCCCTACAGGGCTTCTTCAAGTCATACCTAGTGTGTTAGGCAGAGCATGGTGCTA